>NW_027507176.1:0-85837 GCF_052324685.1 Brachyhypopomus gauderio
ACAGAACTGACACACACCAACACTGATCTGACCCCACACACACGCACAAAAAGACTGCACTGAACCCCCCACCAGAAATAGTTGCTGCTCTCCCACAGGACCTATTAACTACCTCAGAACCACTGTGTTCATGTATGTTCCATATGATACAGTATATCACTCATCTCAGACACCACTTAGACCACATTGCACTGTACCAGCTCTTTACACCATTATGTCTCAATTGTCTCTGGCCTGTTGTATTTATTGTAATGTTTTGCTGTGAGATTGCCCTATGCTGCACATTTTGCACAGTCTTGAACTGCTACCCTGCCGCACTTTATGTTGTCTGTTGTACTGTCAATTTGTGTTACACCATGGTTGCGGAGGAACGAAATTTCGTCACACTGTGTACCTGCACTCTGATGTAATGACAATAAAAAGCCACTTGACTTGAAGTTTGTCTGGATTGTTCCTGTTGTTTCATTATCGGAACTGTTATGTTGTGACTAGTTTCATGTCAACATTTCCGAGTCTGAATGCCTTGTTCTTTTATTGCACTATTTTCAGTCAAAGGGTTGTGTTGTTTTTTTGTTTGTTTTTTTTTTTTTACAAAGAAGGCACTATTTGAATGTAGAGAATTTAAATTATGTAAAATAAAAGGCAAAGTGCATTAAGAAGCTGTGTTTTTTTTCACATTGCAATTACATACTGCTAAATTCACAAATCACATTCTGTTGTAGTTTGTAGATTTTGTTGTAGTTTTGTAGAGTACTACTATTATTATCATAACTATAATTATAAATGTCAGTTATGGAAGCAGTGGTGTATTATTATTATGGTTACTATTATTACTTTTACTACTATTATTGTCACGGTGAGGCGGCCCTCTACCGGCCGCCTCTGTCCACAGCGGCTGTTGTTGTTGCTGTTGTTTGGTGACGTCATGTGCGTCCCTCAGGTGGGCAGAGCCCGTGATCCGTCTCACCTGAGGGTCGTTTGTTTGCCTATATATGTCTTGTCTTTGTACCAAGATGACCGCTGGTCATTATATCCTTAATTTGGGGATATTGCACGGGTTTTAGGTTTGCACACTTTCTATTAAACCATCCTTTTTCCTGAGACTTGGTGTGATCGCTTCCTTTTAGTTGCTCACCCCCGCCCGTCACAGAATGACCAGCCACCCTTCGGAAGCCGCCGAGTCTCTTTTTCTTTCTCCTTCGTTCGTCGGTCATGTCTCGTGGTAAGTGTTTGTCTGCGTGGTGTTTTGTGAAGAGTTCCGCCTTGCTTTTGTGTTGTGTTTGTGGCACGGCGTGGACCAGGGCTGTCTGCCCTGGGAAAAACTCTTCCTGTCTTTGTTTGTTAGTTTGTTTGAAGAGCTCCGCCGTGTCTGTGTTTGTGGCACGGCGAGGACCAGGGCGTCTTCCCTGGAAAGGCTCTTCATGTTTTGTGTTGGTTAAAACGTGTGTTCATGTCGACGAATGTGTGGATCAGTGTGCGTGCTCGTTATGTTTAATGTTACATGTTTTGTGTGTGACGCGGTCGCCGCTCGTCACTGTCGCCTCGCTCCCCGTGTGTCTTGTGTTAAATGTGGGGAGCGACTGCGACTCTGGTTTTAGGTTTGCACACTTTCTATTAAACCATCAGTTTTCCCTGAGACTTGGCGAGATCGCTTCCTTTTAGTTGCTCACACCCCGCCCGTCACAATTATTATCATAACTATTATTATAAACTGTTATGGAAGCAGTGGTGGATAATGTAATTGTAATGACAATATAGCCATTATTTTACTTTATTATTATTCTACTTTACAATGTTATTTTATTATATTTTACCATTGTATGTACCTTATGCTTTGGCAATACAAATGTACATATTTGTCATGCCAATAAAGCGCCATTGAATTGGATTGAATTGGATTAGAATGTGGAACATAACACTTCTTACACTGCCCTGATGTCATAATAATGACACATATGAGGATCATTCCATGTACACTATAATTTCAGATCAGATTGTGTAGTGTGACGCAACTGACCATGTTTGCCAAAATGAAGTGTCTCTGGTGTTGGTGTGCAGGGGAATCCAGGACGAGTCAACAGACACAGACATGAACAAGGAGTCCAGAAGAGAAATCAAACTAAAAGCTAAAAGAAAAGCAAAAGAGGAGACAGAAAACATCATTCCCTTGAGTGAGTGAATGAGTACAATGTTAACAACTTATTTTGTGGCATGTATAGGGACTTATTTAAGGTATTTTTCTTTGAACACAGTTCAGTAAAGCTCAGTATCAGTAAGGTTCATGTAAATGGTTTATTCACTGTGTATCTTTATGCTTGTAGCAGTACTGAAAGTCTTTCCCTTTAGAAAATCATTAATAAATTGCAATAATTAGAATTCACAGGAAACAAACACAGTTACATGTTACTCCTAGGTAGCGTTAAGTAACTTTGGAGTTCATTATTATGGGTCAGGGGCTGTACTGTGATACTGATCACATCACCCTGGTAAAACCTCTATTAATGTCAATACCAGAAAAACAAGCATCAACACAGCTCAACTGAAAAACATTCATCTGACATTCTCATGTAAAATTGATTAGTGTATGTTGAAGAAATTTTTTTTTGTTGTTGCAGAAGCTCCTGTGACCGATGATCTGGATAAGATGATCGATGATCTCTTCCACTTTCTCCAGGACTATTCTTCTGACCTTCCACCTCTAGGTGATCAAGAGACATTCATACAAAATCCCATACTGAAAACACATTTGCTAATTTACTGACATCAACTGTTCAATACTTATTAATATCAATACCATAGAAGTTTACATTAACACATCAGCATCAGTACGATTCATGTAAATGGTTTATTCACTGTGTATCTTTATGCTTGTAGCAGTACTGGAAGTCTTTTCCTTTTGAAAATCATTAATAAATTGCAATAATCAGAATTCACAGGAAACAAACACAGTTACTCCTAGGTAGCGTTACGTAACTTTGGAGTTTATTGCTAGAGCCATTAAGTGAAAAATAAGAGAAAAAGAAACAGAAAATAGGTCTGTTCTATAGGATTTCTCTTTTCTTTCTATTTTTGTTGTTATTTTTGTCTGTTTTGTTCTTGTCTTTGTTCTTTTTTGTATTTCTCTGTAAAGCATCCTTGGGTACTTTGAAAGGCGCTATATAAGTGGAAATTATTATTATTATTATTATTATTATTATGGGTCAGGGGCTGTACTGTGATACTGATCACATCACCCTGGTAAAACCCCTATTAATGTCAATATACCAGAAAAACAAGCATAAAAACAGCTCAAATTAAAAACATTCATCTGACATTCTCATGTAAAATTAGAGTATGTTGAAAAAAAAAATTTGTTGTTGCAGAAACACCTGTTCTGGACTTTTCTTCTCATCTTCCACCTCTAGGTGATCAAGAAACATTCATACAAAAAACACATTTGCTAATTTACTGAAGTTTACATTAACACAGATCAGCTGAAAAATATTCACCTGTTATTACCACACAATATTTAATAAGGGCTTCTTGAAAAAAATTGTTTTGCAGAAGGAACTATGAAATATGTGTTCTCGACATCTGTCAGGAACCCTCACAGGCTCCCTTGGACAAGACTGAGGTCTCTTGCACCCTGCATGTAGGTGACCAAGAGACATTCATACAGAATCCTATGCTGATTACACGTTTGCTAATTTACTGACATCAACCTGTTCAATAGCTAGTAATATAAATAAGAGAGACTCTTACATTTACAGAAATCAGCTGAAAAATATTAACCTGTTAATACCATTTAATATTTAATAAGGGCGTGTTGAAAAAAAATCTTTTTTTTTGCAGAAGGAACTTTGAAAGGAACTCTCAACGAGTCCTGTCAGGAGATCTTGCAACTCACCTCTAGCCTGTTCCTGTGTCTTCATGTTGTTGTTGTTGTTGTGGTGTTTGTCCCTCAGGTGGGCGGAGCCCGCGATCCGTCTCACAGTCTTGTTGTTGTTGTTGTTGTGGTGTTTGTCCCTCAAGTTGGCGGAGCCCGTGATCCGTCTCACAGTCGTGTTTTTGTTGTTGTTGTGGTGTTTGTCCCTCAGGTGGGCGGAGCCCGCGATCCGTCTCACCTGAGGGTCGTTTGTTTGTCTATGTATGTCTTGTCTTTGTACCAGTTGACCGCTGGTTATTATACCCTTAATTTTGAACAAGTCACGGGTTTTTGGTTTACGCACTTATTCTATTAAACCATACATTTTCCCTAAGACTTGGCGTGATCGTTTCCTTTTTGTTTCACTCACCCTGCCCGTCACACATGCAAGTCTGTCAACATCGACTTTTCATCATCAGTTTAGGCTCCCATAATCCCTCATGTTCTGTTTTTACAATATAAAATATACAAATATATGCCTGTTCAGTTGTCTAGTCCGTGGGGTTAGTGTTGAAAACACAGCTTGTGGTCTTAGCAGCCTAGAGGAGGCCGACAGAGTCCGGCTCTCTCAGAGCACTGTGAGGTTGTGGCAGGTCTTGGACTTTTGTCGGAAGGCCATCTTCTTGTTCTTCCGGGCAACCATGTGGCCCAGGAAGCATTTGGCCTTTTTGCTGACTGCCCTCTGTGTGGGGTGGGGGGTAACAAAAAAGTGAACAGGAGGGGGAGAAGGTGGGGTGGACACATGAGAATCACAAGTGCAGGTTAAAGGTACAGGGTTCCCACACCTTGGTTAACATAAAATTCAAGGACCTTTCAATGACTTTCCAGGACCAACTTCCTCAAATTCAAGGACTGCACCTGCCAGCATTTACCTACTCTTACCCCTGAATATGTTATCAAAAAACGATGTTAATACAACGCAAATTCAAAAGACTGAATGTCATTTCAAGCCATGCATCCTGAAATTTTTTGTGCATGACATTAAGCGCTGATTCTACGAAAACTTCACTCACACTCAACATGACTGGCAAGTTAGCGATGCACATCTGAGATGACGACATTCACGTAAAATGGCTATAGTTGTTGAAGGATCAACAACTACCTACAGGAAACACTTGCTTTCGGTGCTGAACAAACAAACAAATTTCTCTACAGGAGAATGACCAAACTTTGCCAAGTAAAAGTCAGCATAAGCCCTGTAGAATCAATGTAATTTTAAATGAACTTGTGCTGGCAAAATAATGACATGTTGACAGTAGACAAATAATAATAATAATAACAATAATACACATATGCATATACACATACAGTACATACATAAAACAGAGGAGCAAAGCCATATAATGAGATCAAGGACCGTCAAGGACGGCTGTCTTTTATGCCTGTTTTCAAAAACTTTCCAGGGCCTTGAACTTATTTTTTCAGATTCACAAACTTTCAAGGATTTCAAGGACCCGTGGGAACCCTGGTTCATGGTCAGCCACTGGTCAGTGTTCATCCACACCGTCCCCTCAAAAGCCCTCAATGTCTAAAATACAGTAAATAGTACAGGAAGAGGTGCCTTACACAATCACCAACTATAACAGCCTAAAATGTGGTTAGAAATGAGGGGGAGAGACAAGTAATTTTTTTTTACCTTATTTTCAGTAGTTTTTAGCACTTTGAGTTGCATGTATGTATGAAAGGTGCTATACAAATAAAGATTATTATTACAGTGGTACCTCGAGATACGAGCTGCTCTATATACGAGCGATCCAAGATACGAGCACCGAGACGAGCAAAATTTCTGTTCGACACCCGAGTGCACGCTCGAGATACGAGCATGAACCACTAGGTGGCAGTACAGTACTATATGGAAAAAAAGAAATAATTAATCAGCTCAAAGACACACTCAAACGCTTTTCTTTTTCACCCTCCCCCACAACCTTAGGTTCAAAAACACAAACATACCTGTATGTGCGGAGATGACGTCATTTAGCGCGTTCTAGCAGCCAATAGCGTTTTTTTAATTTTAAACACATCCAGCAGAACAATGAACTGATGGTTCACACCATCACCCCCCCCTCACCCGTCTACCTATAAGTGGCTGCATGTACATAACAAAGGGTGGCCTAATGGAATGCAAATATCCCCAGAACTGCCCCCTGGTGGAGACCAGGTGGAAAAAGTGTGGAATGAAAATGCTGGGACTCCTAGTGTTAAAACTACATTCCCAGAGATTGATGCTATGGCTTTGAAATTGGTACCAAACGATAGGTAATAACATTTTCATTTATCTGGTATAAAACACATAGACACTATGTACATTTCAACTATATTTAATGCAAAAACATACATATTTTTGATGCTTGGAAAGGATGACATCGTATGATACATGACCAGTGTTGGGAACGTTACTTTAAAAAAGTAATTAGTTATAGTTACTCACTACTTGTTCAAAAACGTAACTGAGTTAGTAACTGAATTACTCTATAATACAAGTAACTCGTTACCAGGGAAAGTAACTATTTGCATTACAGTTAAAAAAAAGTTATATGCCAATGAATAAGGATTTTTTGAAAAAGCAGTTTTCACAGTCAGTTGAAATGAGTATTTATTGCACATCAACAGACCAGTGCAGGATAAAATCCTTTAAAACCCCAAATCTTTGTAAATAATAATAATAATAAAAAGCAAAAGTAAACAGTTACACTATATAAAGTGCATTTAAATCAAATATCAAATATATTTGTATAGCGCTTTTCACAACATATGTTGTCACAAAGCGCTTTACAGTATTTACAAAGTTAACAATACTATGGGTCCAAATCCCTTATGAGCAAGCCAAAGGCGACAGTGGCAAGGAAAAACTCCCTAGATGGTGGGGAATAGGAAGAAACCTTGGGAGGACCAAGACTCAAAAGGGAACCCATCCTCCATTGGGCGGCCCGTTAACACACAAATTACACAAAAACAAATTATACAGACTAATACACAAGTTACAAATAAATCACACAATCAGGCTAAGTATAAGGTAACTAGAATGAAAGTTCTGGGTGCTGATATTGTCAATGTAAATGTCTTATGATGAACGCCAGGTTTTCATTCCATGTCGGAGCGATGATACTGGAATTGTAGGCTCCAACTGCAGTGTTACTCCCCAAGTGAACCTCGGAGAAGAAAGATATGTGATGTGGTAAATATGTAACAGATTATTCAAAGGCCAAACTACATCTATTTACATATTTACATTGACATCTATCAAATTAAATTAAATTCTCTCAACCTGAAACAACTGGATTGTTCAGAACAGAAGTAAACTTAAGAATAAAACCTCTATTCTTAAATAAATCAAATACCCAGTCTGGTAGACATTCAGGAACTTCAAGTATTTTCTTAAATAATGTTTATATCGCCACCTTGAAAATGATAATTTTTCTTCGGCTTGCTTCTGACTCGCTATTTCTGTCTCTTCTCCGTTTTTGTCGTGTCACTGGTGTGCTTTGGCGCGCGTGTAAAAACACTGGCTCGGATTGGCTACCATAACGCTGCCTTAGCCTTGTTAAGTTAAACAGGTGTTACACCGAGGACTGTGACCTATCGAGATCTGTTACTCCTCACTAGCCTGGGCAGTGGTCCGCTCGCATTACTGTTAGTATATCAATATATAGTAACGCACCGCTTTTAATGACCAGTAACGTCAACGGCGTTGTAACGACAGGAAAAGTAATTAATTATATTATCCCGTTACTGACAAAATGACGCCGTTATCGCAACACTGTACATGACTATCTCAAAAATGTTACTCTATTGTACATATATCACAATGATCACACATTACATTGAGAAATAGGTTTGAACCAACTAAGCTTTATATCTTAATTTAAGATTGTGAACTGCTGAGATCGTGGCATCTGTAAGACATCTGCACAGCGGGAAAGTGGTCAGCGATACAAGTGAACAGGACGAACCAACAGAGAAGAGAAGAAAGGTGGAGAAATCTCCTGCCACAAGGTGTTCCAGTCATGTGTATCTCATTGGGCAGCCCAGCTCCAGCATCAGTGGCTGTCAACTTCCTACTAATCGCCAGGTGTATCGCCATTCTGGAGTATGGCAAGGATTAAAACACTTACTAGACCAAATGCAGTCAATCACTCATTGCAGTTCCTTTCTCTTCCTCTGTTGTGTTGTCTCTTCTCTTGTGTTTGACTATTTTCCTGTATTTCTCATGGAGGATCATGAAGTGATTGACTGCATTTGGTCTAGTGTTTTAATCCTTGCCATACTCCAGAATGGCAAAACAACATCCAGTGTATCATGGGCTAGAGAACTATTGTCACTGTACAAGCCAACCTAGAAAATCCTGAAGCTACTGGATTACTGAAGGTTTGCCTACCGCTTCAGACTCTGTGTCCCAGCGACAACAGAGGTCTACGAATGGCTGCTTTTGAACCGTCCCTTCACCAGTCGGTGTCTGTGACATGGCGGGCAGAAAGCCCCGCCTTTGTCGCTCTCTGGCAGTTTGTCCCGGAGAGCAACGATGCCGTCCACCCTCTGCTATGTCACAAAAGCCTGGTGACGCAGCTCCACCGGACCGTCAGCCACGTCGACCACGCGATGATGGCCTTGAACGCCGTCGGGTCCCAGACTCTCCTGGGAATTAAAGAAAGAGAAATACAGATATTTCTGTATCCTAATCGTCAGGACATCACCCCTCCTTCCCCTCTGTCTTGCCAGCAATCAGCAGGACCAAACATCACCCTTTATTATGTTAATTAACAGAGCAAGAATGAGGCAGCAGCTCTGTGGTGCACCCAGAAAGTCTAATACTACCGCTACTAATATCCTCTGTAAATATATAGCACATGTATTTGTTTGATACTCTCATTGGCTTTATTGGGTATTTTCTGTCTAGAATAGATTCAAACAATTTTTTCCCCAATTATTTAGCAGATAGATAGATAGATAGATAGATAGATAGATAGATAGATAGATAGATAAATAGATAGATAGATAGATAGATAGATAGATAGAGAGAGAGAGAGAGAGAGAGAGAGAGAGAGACAGAGAGAGACAGAGAGAGTACTTGGTGAAGCCAATTAGCACCGCCATGATAATGCTAATTTCCGGTACCATTCGTATGGGATTTCCAATATAACATTAGCATCGAGCTAATTGTCGGCCGAGAGTGAAGTCAAATCTTTGATATATTATCATTTCTTTCATTTGATTATTAATGAAACTAATGGTATAAATAAAAAAGCGACCTTATTGATAGATGTTGTACTTGGTGTTTTAGAAAGCCAATTAGCATCGCCATGATAATGCTAATTTCCGCTAGCATTCGTATGGGATTTCCAATATAACATTAGCATCGAGCTAATTGTCGGCCGAGAGTGAAGTCAAATCTTTGATATATTATCATTTCCTTCATTTGATTATTAATGAAACGAATAGTATATTTTTTATTAAATTGAATTATCAATGTATCTTTACCTTATAAAGGATTAAATGTCCACTCCAAGAGGATTTGATCATTTTTTATTATTATCAAACAGTGCTCCTTCACTACAAGTACAACTATACACACATAATAAACATATAACAACATATTTAAAACTTGTAAATCCTGTAAAGCTGCTTTGTGACAACATGTGTTGTGGAAAACCAAAATATATTTCATTGGATTTGATTTGATATTTACATTTTTTTAATTATGTACAACTATTTACTACAGGGCAGGTGGGGCGTTTGGCTCACTAGACCTGTTCAAAAAACTACTTTTTCATTAACACTAATCTTTGGAGGACAACTTTTATTTTTATGTAAGAATCAAAAGAAAACAATTCTGTAAAATACAGTACAGTAGTAATAAAAATAATTGGGGTTAGGTGGGCCATACAGCGAAAAGAGGAGGCGAGAAAAGAGGGTCAGTGTTCAGTGTTCATCAGGGTTCCCACACCTTGGTTAACATAAAATTCAAGGACCTTTCAATGACTTTCCAGATCCAACTTCCTCAAATTCAAGGACTGCACCTGCCAGCATTTACCTACTCTTACCCCTGAATATGTTATCAAAAAACGATGTTAATACAACGCAAATTCAAAAGACTGAATGTCATTTCAAGCCATGCATCCTGAAATTTTTTGTGCATGACATTAAGCGCTGATTCTACGAAAACTTCACTCACACTCAACATGACTGGCAAGTTAGCGATGCACATCTGAGATGACGACATTCACGTAAAATGGCTATAGTTGTTGAAGGATCAACAACTACCTACAGGAAATACTTGCTTTCGGTGCTGAACAAACAAACAAATTTCTCTACAGGAGAATGACCAAACTTTGCCAAGTAAAAGTCAGCATAAGCCCTGTGCAAAATAATGACATGTTGACAGTAGACAAATAATAATAATAATAACAATAATACACATATGCATATACACATACAGTACATACATAAAACAGAGGAGCAAAGCCATATAATGAGATCAAGGACCGTCAAGGACGGCTGTCTTTTATGCCTGTTTTCAAAAACTTTCCAGGGCCTTGAACTTATTTTTTCAGATTCACAAACTTTCAAGGATTTCAAGGACCCGTGGGAACCCTGAAGGTAGCTCTGCGGGACTTGAGGGACATTGGTTTGTCATCAGGGGCTAATCTCCGGGAAGAAGCAGTGGCCGTGTTTATTTTGCCGAGTCTACCATGCATCAGTCAGCTAGCGGCGGCTAAACGCTTGCAGCTTTCACCTCAGCTGCCTAGGGAGGGGGGGACATGGGGGCCTATCTTCTCAATCACATGGTTTAAGGAGCGAGCCCCCTGGAAAAGATGATGCGCAACTAACCGTCTACTGACAATTCTCTGGAGCGCCCCAGGTCACTCTTGTTTCCCACCAGGATGACGGGGATGTTTTCCGACTGGTGCGCCCAGCGAAGCTGTATGCGCAGCTCCGAAGCCTTCTCAAAGCTGGACTTGTCCGTCACCGAGTTTACAATGATGTAGGCGTCGCCCATCCACATGCACTGATCCTTCAGCCACTGGCTGTTATCCTGTGGAATGGCACCCGGTTAATACAAAAGGCGCAGAACGCTCTGTGGCGTATCACCAATCCTGTGGTTTTAGGTGGTTGTTATCAGCGAGTGACTCGCTCACCTGTTCCCATATGTCCTACAAAAGCAGATTTGTCTCTTCTTCGTTGACGATGATTGACCTATCATATGTGTTTCCTGATGGGAAGAAGGAAGTAAGAAATAAGAACATTTATTCTGAAGTACTCAGCATCTCTTATCACAGTACCAGAGTCACCTATCCCAGTATCTAGACAGTAGGATTTTGACAAATCATCCATCAATCTGAGCCCTGACCGTGGAGTTTTCCTTTAGAGCCAGTGTATTAATCTTTTACACCCACTCTGCCTGGTGTTTGACTACAACTACCTAAGCTCTATTTGAGTAATGGGTGCAGCTGTGGCTGGCTGGAAATAGCAGAAATCAATACACCTTTACCTGCTCTCCCATATGACCCATTACACTGTCTGTTAGTCAGACCAGATTGTGAGGTCCTTGAATTAGCTTAATCCCATGTCCTTGGAACATGTTCTACTAAAAAGCAAGCATTATCTCGCAACAACAAAAGTGCCCACATTGGCACCAAGACTTTACCTGTCTCCTCTGAGTCGTGACTGTCCTCAACTCCACCAAATATCCTCGCCAGACTCGACTTCCCTACGTTGAGCTCGCCAAGAAGCACAACCTTGTAGGTGTGTCCATGGGAGTCGCTCCCGGAGGAGATGACAGAGTCGGATGAATCAGACACGCAGCTGTCACGGTGCTGCTCCCCGGGACCGTAGGAGGTGCAGCGCGTGAGTGTGGAGAGCTCGGCGCTCTGCACTGAGGGCATGGTGGAGCAGAACTCGCGGTGGTCCACTGGTATGCTCCTCCGGTGTAAACTCTGCAGGTTGAAGGGAGGAAAGGGTATACTTCCTCTCCTTTTATCCATGTTCCGCAACTTGTCTCCTTTGTTCAAAGTCATGATTATAATATAAGCAGTTTGTTAATATTGTTTGTCCCACTAAGTAGACAGCCCATATTAGCCTACATTAAATACACTTATTTATTGTTTCTGTTCTGACATATCCCAGCTGCCAATATCTATAAACATAGCAGTTTTTTACAGATAAACATGCCAAACCTGCCTATTTAAAATATATAAACTTAGATGTATATTTGTCCAATGTCTTCTTTCCAACGTCTGAACTCCAATGGTCAAGAAAAATCCGTTTGGTATAGCTCCTTTCGTTTCTCTTCTACAGTGCGGTTCGGTTATGATCAGAGATGAGACGGAGCCCCTTATTTATTGCCCGGTAGGATCGCTGGCGTCAAAAAATAATCAGAAAAAAACAGCAGATTGTTCAGATTTAATGTTAATAAAAATAAAAGATGTTTTAATAAATATATAAAAAGTTCTTACCTCTGGTGTCATGACCTCTGAAACGAAGGATGTTCTTTTTAAACTTGATCGGTCATATTTTAGGACTGCAAAAGTCTTCTCAATGATGGCTTCAGTCTAAAAAAAATATGAAATAAGCACAATATTCAGTAATTAAATTGCTGGAGCTCTTAAAAAAGGTAAGCTCTACTAAAATGACAAAATAGTGTATTATAATAGCGTATAATAAGAGTATTTAATTAGCTCACTATTTTACACCTTGGTCCATGAACATGTTCCTGGTTTAAAACATGGACCTTCAAGTGTTTTAAAGGGCTTGTTGATAAAGTAGGTGTACTTGTAGCCGGGTAAACTATGTGCAAGACAGGTATCCAAAGTATCCAAGACCAGGACAAAGAAAAACAATATGTCAGGCTAATATCTAAACATGTCTTTGGACTTTACCCATGTTTTAATACAAATATTTACCTGGTTTTCTTCAAAGACAGAAATGTTTCCATCTCTGAGCCTTTTCATTTTCAGGTCAAAAGTGGGGTTTTCAAGCAGGAACATTCTATTGGACCTCAATCTTCTGGACTGCAGGTCTTTTTCTAGAAAAAAACATAATTTTATTAGTGAATTTGTGAAGTGTAATGATGCTTATTGATGTAAATACACCGCACAACATAACATTAGACTTCTTTTCCTGCTGATTATTGGGTGGTATTCCAGATTTTAAATTTTAGTTCAGAAATTGAGTGCTGAAGAAGATTTCCTTTACTGTAACTCACTATTTTTTTAGTCAGTGTAAGACTGTTTTTCTATTGTGGTTTAATATAAATTACCATTGGTGTTACCATGTTTGCCATTAATTAATGAATCTATGGCAGCCCATAGCAGTATTATTTGACCTATTCAATGTTTGGTGAGTGTGACATATTTCTTTGACATTACAGGTACTCAAGAGTATTTGATGCTGCGCTACTGATCACATTAAGTACTTTCATTTATTTTAGTAAGTACATTTATTGAATCATAACAGTCAAGTTTGCAATTATGTTTTCTTGTCAGATATGTGCATATCAGTGTAACTGCTCAGTTGCCTATGTGAGACACGTGAAAATTCACAGAAATATGCACAATTTAAAACTGCAGTGTTGTATCCCTAATTGCAAAAGGACCTTTCGAAAATGTCACCCAGCTTCTGATGGCTCATTTCTCAGAGAACACCACAGGACTAGTTCTTCATGCAGATCTAAGTTTCCATTGAAAAAATACACTCTACACATGTGTGTGTTGTGTGTGTGTATGTATGTCATGTGTCAATTTATCAAGGGTTCACACACAAGGTTGTAATTTGCTGTATTTCAAAAGAATTTGACAGGAATTTTTTTGTCATGTTTCAGGTGGAACAGCAGGACACTGTATTCAGCGCTGGATGGTCAGCCTTGAGGGCCATGTAATATGTGAGGGGATGCAACCCACCTTCTTGACAGGGCTTGCTGCCTTATTTTCTATCTTCTACATCTTCAATCTCGAATACCAAGAAGAGGCCTCATGCACTCTTGAATTCATCCAAAGGTTAGGTATTTTCACTAAAACATGTGTTTCTTATCTCTTTAATGGTATACTATTGTGAACAAAACATTTTCTGCTTTTTGTTGTGTTGTTAATGTAAGTGAGTTACACAAATTGAGTTTTACACTGTCTGAAGAGACACTATTATTTTTCAGGCGCTTCATTGGTATAAACCCTGAGTGAGGCACCAAGGCTGGACGGGGCAAAGACTTGTCCAAAAAAACTGGCAAAGCCACCAGCAAAAAGATGACAACAGTCAACCCACATGTATCCACTCTGCTGAGAAGACTGATGGACTTTCACTGGGACTTCATTTAAAATGGTGAGATTATTCAGTCCCATTGCACACACACACACACACACACACACACACACACACACACACACACACACACACACACACACACACACACACACACACAAAGACACCAGCTTGTCTCATTGCTTTAATTCTTTTTCCCTCACAACTTTTCTCTCTCTCTCTTACAGGGTAGAAAGTCTGAATTGCTGTTATTCACGCACCTCACCTGGTCCCTCAACACAAGCTCCATAACAAAGCCCAGCAGCGTCTCTACTTCCTGTAGACTGAGGAAAGCACACCTTCCACCTCCCATCCTCACCATGTTCTACAGAGGGACTGTAGAGAGCATCCTGAGCGCCTGCATTACCGTCTGGTTCAGGAGCTGCAACATCTCGGAGCCCAAGACCCTACAGCGGATAGTGAGGATAGCCGAGAAGATCATTGGTGTCTCTCTCCCCTCCATCAGTGACATCTACACCACACGCTGCATCCGCAAAGTCACCAGCATTGTGGAAGACCCAACCCACCCATCACACGGTCTCTTCACTCTGATGCCGTCCGGCAAAAGATACAGGAGCATCCGAGCCTCCACCTCCAGACTCTGTAATAGCTTTGTTCACCAGGCAGTCAGGCTCCTCAACTCCCAGACACAGAACTGACACACACCAACACTGATCTGACCCCACACACGCACAAAAAGACTGCACTGAACCCCCCACCAGAAATAGTTGCTGCTCTCCCACAGGACCTATTAACTACCTCAGAACCACTGTGTTCATGTATGTTCCATATGATACAGTATATCACTCATCTCAGACACCACTTAGACCACATTGCACTGTACCAGCTCTTTACACCATTATGTCTCAATTGTCTCTGGCCTGTTGTATTTATTGTAATGTTTTGCTGTGAGATTGCCCTATGCTGCACATTTTGCACAGTCTTGAACTGCTACCCTGCCGCACTTTATGTTGTCTGTTGTACTGTCAATTTGTGTTACACCATGGTTGCGGAGGAACGAAATTTCGTCACACTGTGTACCTGCACTCTGATGTAATGACAATAAAAAGCCACTTGACTTGAAGTTTGTCTGGATTGTTACTGTTGTTTCATTATCGGAACTGTTATGTTGTGACTAGTTTCATGTCAACATTTCCGAGTCTGAATGCCTTGTTCTTTTATTGCACTATTTTCAGTCAAAGGGTTGTGTTGTTTTTTTGTTTGTTTTTTTTTTTTTTACAAAGAAGGCACTATTTGAATGTAGAGAATTTAAATTATGTTAAAATAAAAGGCAAAGTGCATTAAGAAGCTGTGTTTTTTTCACATTGCAATTACATACTGCTAAATTCACAAATCACATTCTGTTGTAGTTTGTAGATTTTGTTGTAGTTTTGTAGAGTACTACTATTATTATCATAACTATAATTATAAATGTCAGTTATGGAAGCAGTGGTGTATTATTATTATGGTTACTATTAATACTTTTACTACTATTATTGTCACGGTGAGGCGGCCCTCTACCGGCCGCCTCTGTCCACAGCGGCTGTTGTTGTTGCTGTTGTTTGGTGACGTCATGTGCGTCCCTCAGGTGGGCAGAGCCCGTGATCCGTCTCACCTGAGGGTCGTTTGTTTGCCTATATATGTCTTGTCTTTGTACCAGATGACCGCTGGTCATTATATCCTTAATTTGGGGATATTGCACGGGTTTTAGGTTTGCACACTTTCTATTAAACCATCCTTTTTCCCTGAGACTTGGTGTGATCGCTTCCTTTTAGTTGCTCACCCCCGCCCGTCACAGAATGACCAGCCACCCTTCGGAAGCCGCCGAGTCTCTTTTTCTTTCTCCTTCGTTCGTGGTCATGTCTCGTGGTAAGTGTTTGTCTGCGTGGTGTTTTGTGAAGAGTTCCGCCTTGCTTTTGTGTTGTGTTTGTGGCACGGCGTGGACCAGGGCTGTCTGCCCTGGGAAAACTCTTCCTGTCTGTTGTTTGTTAGTTTGTTTGAAGAGCTCCGCCGTGTCTGTGTTTGTGGCACGGCGAGGACCAGGGCGTCTTCCCTGGAAAGGCTCTTCATGTTTTGTGTTGGTTAAAACGTGTGTTCATGTCGACGAATGTGTGGATCAGTGTGCGTGCTCGTTATGTTTAATGTTACATGTTTTGTGTGTGACGCGGTCGCCGCTCGTCACTGTCGCCTCGCTCCCCGTGTGTCTTGTGTTAAATGTGGGGAGCGACTGCGACTCTGGTTTTAGGTTTGCACACTTTCTATTAAACCATCAGTTTTCCCTGAGACTTGGCGAGATCGCTTCCTTTTAGTTGCTCACCCCCGCCCGTCACAATTATTATCATAACTATTATTATAAACTGTTATGGAAGCAGTGGTGGATAATGTAATTGTAATGACAATATAGCCATTATTTTACTTTATTATTATTCTACTTTACAATGTTATTTTATTATATTTTACCATTGTATGTACCTTATGCTTTGGCAATACAAATGTACATATTTGTCATGCCAATAAAGCGCCATTGAATTGGATTGAATTGGATTAGAATGTGGAACATAACACTTCTTACACTGCCCTGATGTCATAATAATGACACATATGAGGATCATTCCATGTACACTATAATTTCAGATCAGATTGTGTAGTGTGACGCAACTGACCATGTTTGCCAAAATGAAGTGTCTCTGGTGTTGGTGTGCAGGGGGAATCCAGGACGAGTCAACAGACACAGACATGAACAAGGAGTCCAGAAGAGAAATCAAACTAAAAGCTAAAAGAAAAGCAAAAGAGGAGACAGAAAACATCATTCCCTTGAGTGAGTGAATGAGTACAATGTTAACAACTTATTTTGTGGCATGTATAGGGACTTATTTAAGGTATTTTTCTTTGAACACAGTTCAGTAAAGCTCAGTATCAGTAAGGTTCATGTAAATGGTTTATTCACTGTGTATCTTTATGCTTGTAGCAGTACTGAAAGTCTTTCCCTTTAGAAAATCATTAATAAATTGCAATAATTAGAATTCACAGGAAACAAACACAGTTACATGTTACTCCTAGGTAGCGTTAAGTAACTTTGGAGTTCATTATTATGGGTCAGGGGCTGTACTGTGATACTGATCACATCACCCTGGTAAAACCTCTATTAATGTCAATACCAGAAAAACAAGCATCAACACAGCTCAACTGAAAAACATTCATCTGACATTCTCATGTAAAATTGATTAGTGTATGTTGAAGAAATTTTTTTTTGTTGTTGCAGAAGCTCCTGTGACCGATGATCTGGATAAGATGATCGATGATCTCTTCCACTTTCTCCAGGACTATTCTTCTGACCTTCCACCTCTAGGTGATCAAGAGACATTCATACAAAATCCCATACTGAAAACACATTTGCTAATTTACTGACATCAACTTGTTCAATACTTATTAATATCAATACCATAGAAGTTTACATTAACACATCAGCATCAGTACGATTCATGTAAATGGTTTATTCACTGTGTATCTTTATGCTTGTAGCAGTACTGGAAGTCTTTTCCTTTTGAAAATCATTAATAAATTGCAATAATCAGAATTCACAGGAAACAAACACAGTTACTCCTAGGTAGCGTTAAGTAACTTTGGAGTTTATTGCTAGAGCCATTAAGTGAAAAATAAGAGAAAAAGAAACAGAAAATATGTCTGTTCTATAGGATTTCTCTTTTCTTTCTATTTTTGTTGTTATTTTTGTCTGTTTTGTTCTTGTCTTTGTTCTTTTTTGTATTTCTCTGTAAAGCATCCTTGGGTACTTTGAAAGGCGCTATATAAGTGGAAATTATTATTATTATTATTATTATTATTATTATGGGTCAGGGGCTGTACTGTGATACTGATCACATCACCCTGGTAAAACCCCTATTAATGTCAATACCAGAAAAACAAGCATAAAAACAGCTCAAAATAAAAACATTCATCTGACATTCTCATGTAAAATTAGAGTATGTTGAAAAAAAAATTTTTGTTGTTGCAGAAACACCTGTTCTGGACTTTTCTTCTCATCTTCCACCTCTAGGTGATCAAGAAACATTCATACAAAAAACACATTTGCTAATTTACTGAAGTTTACATTAACACAGATCAGCTGAAAAATATTCACCTGTTATTACCACACAATATTTAATAAGGGCTTCTTGAAAAAAATTTTTTTGCAGAAGGAACTATGAAATATGTGTTCTCGACATCTGTCAGGAACCCTCACAGGCTCCCTTGGACAAGACTGAGGTCTCTTGCACCCTGCATGTAGGTGACCAAGAGACATTCATACAGAATCCTATGCTGATTACACGTTTGCTAATTTACTGACATCAACCTGTTCAATAGCTAGTAATATAAATAAGAGAGACTCTTACATTTACAGAAATCAGCTGAAAAATATTAACCTGTTATTACCATTTAATATTTAATAAGGGCGTGTTGAAAAAAAATCTTTTTTTTTGCAGAAGGAACTTTGAAAGGAACTCTCAACGAGTCCTGTCAGGAGATCTTGCAACTCACCTCTAGCCTGTTCCTGTGTCTTCATGTTGTTGTTGTTGTTGTGGTGTTTGTCCCTCAGGTGGGCGGAGCCCGCGATCCGTCTCACAGTCTTGTTGTTGTTGTTGTTGTGGTGTTTGTCCCTCAAGTTGGCGGAGCCCGTGATCCGTCTCACAGTCGTGTTTTTGTTGTTGTTGTGGTGTTTGTCCCTCAGGTGGGCGGAGCCCGCGATCCGTCTCACCTGAGGGTCGTTTGTTTGTCTATGTATGTCTTGTCTTTGTACCAGTTGACCGCTGGTTATTATACCCTTAATTTTGAACAAGTCACGGGTTTTTGGTTTACGCACTTATTCTATTAAACCATACATTTTCCCTAAGACTTGGCGTGATCGTTTCCTTTTTGTTTCACTCACCCTGCCCGTCACACATGCAAGTCTGTCAACATCGACTTTTCATCATCAGTTTAGGCTCCCATAATCCCTCATGTTCTGTTTTTACAATATAAAATATACAAATATATGCCTGTTCAGTTGTCTAGTCCGTGGGGTTAGTGTTGAAAACACAGCTTGTGGTCTTAGCAGCCTAGGAGGAGGCCGACAGAGTCCGGCTCTCTCAGAGCACTGTGAGGTTGTGGCAGGTCTTGGACTTTTGTCGGAAGGCCATCTTCTTGTTCTTCCGGGCAACCATGTGGCCCAGGAAGCATTTGGCCTTTTTGCTGACTGCCCTCTGTGTGGGGTGGGGGGTAACAAAAAGTGAACAGGAGGGGGAAAAGGTGGGGTGGACACATGAGAATCACAAGTGCAGGTTAAAGGTACAGGGTTCCCACACCTTGGTTAACATAAAATTCAAGGACCTTTCAATGACTTTCCAGGACCAACTTCCTCAAATTCAAGGACTGCACCTGCCAGCATTTACCTACTCTTACCCCTGAATATGTTATCAAAAAACGATGTTAATACAACGCAAATTCAAAAGACTGAATGTCATTTCAAGCCATGCATCCTGAAATTTTTTGTGCATGACATTAAGCGCTGATTCTACGAAAACTTCACTCACACTCAACATGACTGGCAAGTTAGCGATGCACATCTGAGATGACGACATTCACGTAAAATGGCTATAGTTGTTGAAGGATCAACAACTACCTACAGGAAACACTTGCTTTCGGTGCTGAACAAACAAACAAATTTCTCTACAGGAGAATGACCAAACTTTGCCAAGTAAAAGTCAGCATAAGCCCTGTAGAATCAATGTAATTTTAAATGAACTTGTGCTGGCAAAATAATGACATGTTGACAGTAGACAAATAATAATAATAATAACAATAATACACATATGCATATACACATACAGTACATACATAAAACAGAGGAGCAAAGCCATATAATGAGATCAAGGACCGTCAAGGACGGCTGTCTTTTATGCCTGTTTTCAAAAACTTTCCAGGGCCTTGAACTTATTTTTTCAGATTCACAAACTTTCAAGGATTTCAAGGACCCGTGGGAACCCTGGTTCATGGTCAGCCACTGGTCAGTGTTCATCCACACCGTCCCCTCAAAAGCCCTCAATGTCTAAAATACAGTAAATAGTACAGGAAGAGGTGCCTTACACAATCACCAACTATAACAGCCTAAAATGTGGTTAGAAATGAGGGGGAGAGACAAGTAATTTTTTTTTACCTTATTTTCAGTAGTTTTTAGCACTTTGAGTTGCATGTATGTATGAAAGGTGCTATACAAATAAAGATTATTATTACAGTGGTACCTCGAGATACGAGCTGCTCTATATACGAGCGATCCAAGATACGAGCACCGAGACGAGCAAAATTTCTGTTCGACACCCGAGTGCACGCTCGAGATACGAGCATGAACCACTAGGTGGCAGTACAGTACTATATGGAAAAAAAGAAATAATTAATCAGCTCAAAGACACACTCAAACGCTTTTCTTTTTCACCCTCCCCCACAACCTTAGGTTCAAAAACACAAACATACCTGTATGTGCGGAGATGACGTCATTTAGCGCGTTCTAGCAGCCAATAGCGTTTTTTTAATTTTAAACACATCCAGCAGAACAATGAACTGATGGTTCACACCATCACCCCCCCCCTCACCCGTCTACTGTCGCGCTTAACCTTCTCTTACCTTAGCGCAGCGTGTTCGTTGATTGCAAAAGAAAACATTACCAGTCTTGTCTTTATCCTTTTATTAAAAAATACACATAGGCCTATTAATTAATTAAATACAGAGATCTCTGGAGAGCTCACATTACCTAATCATGTCACCCCATGTGCAGCTCTGAAGCTGTCTGCTCTCTTCACCATTATATATGCTTTCCTTTCTAAACATAGGAACTGCACATTCCATAGTTCAACCTACAGCTGTCTCTATTCTGGAAGCGAGGTCTTACTACCTGGCCTTACCACATAAGGTCACAGTGAGCCTCCTCTTACACATATCCCATTTTAGCCTACTGCAAACGCATGGAGTATTGGAAGTGTCACACAAGCGCTTATACCGACATTCTTACTAATAAACAACTTGATCAATAATATAATGTAAGCAAAACATATAGTGATTAATATTAGAGATTTGATTAATACTTTGACTTGTCAAAATATATAAATTATGATAAGCTGTTGATTCTATACTGTAATGTAAACAAACTATGAAGGGATTAAGATGAAAATCACAACAATTCCCCCTTTTTGATCTCTAAATAGATCAAACTTTAAGTTAATCCAAAACTACCTTTTCATCTTCTGACTCCAACTATGACATCATACCCAAACATCTTTGTGGTTCCTGCTTCTCAATCTTACTGCTGATTAAGCTTCCCACTAAGCTTCTTCTACATTGGACAACAACATTCACCTGTAATCATAAGTCAAAAGTATTCCCACAGAAGTTAACACAGACATAATAAGACAGTCAATTCAATTATCTGCTGTCGTGTCCATTTAGTATAATCTGATCCATGAATGCCTTATATCTTAATTTCTGACGTATTTTCCAGTGATGGTCCCAGTGTTGGGGCAGGTCTAAACCATACTATGTTTATCCTAATTAGGCCTAAAGGGTCTTAACACAATTGGCCCACTCCTATTACTAGATATACAGTACACGACCTACACTAGAGATGTGCCAGTACTCCAGATGAAAACATCCCAATTCTATTGATAGAATAACTAGGTTCTTGGTACGATGTGCGTCTCTCTGAAAAATAATGCTTACCTTTGAACTTTATTATTGCTAAATGGCCGTCCCAGCCGGCCAGTAGTATGATTATCAACTTCTAAAGCTTTATGTGAAACTCTCCAAGGGATCTCAGTTATGCAGCTACTATTACAACAATATTGGCCTTGACCCACCATGGATCCATATGCACAGGGGGCAGTCCCCTGTAAGGTCCTTTAACATGTTGTTAAATACTAACAATCACAATGCTACTACTTTCAATGATAATATAAAAACATATAGACAAATAAACAATGTTACACAAGGCCTGTAAAACAACATTAGACAATATTACTAAACATCCAAATACATCACAAAACTTTTACTGCAGCATCATCTATTCTTCTGCCCTGTTGGAGGCAAGATTATCTTCTTATCCCGCGTAGGAGGTCAGGTAGACTACCTGGATGTACCTCCGCTCTCAGGTGTTATTTTGACCTGTCGTTTGAGAGCTCCGTATCTCTGCGCGCTGGTTCTGATGCTCAGTACCGGCTGAGGTGGTACCACGTTTCTCCTTTGCCCTTCAATCGGACAGCGTGTGATGTTCTCTTTAGTGACCTTGCATGAACTGGTCCACCTGGGCTCTGACCACTTTCTTTTGATGACCTTAAGCAGGACCCATTTGGTGACAGGTCCGTTGGTTCTAACTCCTCTCCTGGTACCTGGACAGAATAAGCTTCACAAATTACTTTTTTAGTTCACTGTAACCTTCCTTGTACGACCCCGAGTGTACCTGTCAGGTTTCGCAAGCGCATTGGGGGACCCCCGAAAACTTCTCACTGTCATGAGCTCAAACGAAGTGAATCCTGCAACAAAATTCACTGAAGATCTTCTGGCCAACCATATAAATACCTTTGTGCACATACCTTTACCTTTACCATTATACTTACCATTTATAATCTCCATTTTAGCCTGAGATTGAGAATGATAAACCAACCCACATTTGTGTCTCAAACCCAAATTTTGTTCCACAAATTTTAGCTCCCAGCTAGTGAAGTGCATCCCATTATCTGAGCATACTTAATTTAGTAAACAATGGTGCAGTATCCAGTAATTTTTATCAACATTCTGCAGACTGACCTCGAGTCATCTGCCCTGGTGGAAATGCTTCTACCCAACCTGAGAATTTATCCTCAGTCACTAACAAATACTTTAATCCCCGTATTGGTATTTCTATACCCATGTAGTCAATCTGAACTTCATCTCCTATATTCATTGCATTTGTACATAGTCTTAGATATGTGTATTTCCTTACACAATTCTCTGCTGCTGTAACAATGCAAATTTCCCCACTGAGAGATTAACAAAGAATTATAATATCCTATCTTACCTCCTTTGGTCCAGGGAGCCTGCTTAGACCTTTCCTTAAAGCATGACAGCTGTTATGCATGTTTCAAATATCACATTACTCTGTCCAGACTGCTATTACGTCAGTATAGGTGCCATCAGTTAACCAAAATTTTGCTTCATTTATTTCTACCCACATGCTACTCTGTGTGCCTCAGTTAACACTGGTTTGATCAATTGATTCTATAAAATTCGTTTCCCATTTTGTCCTTTCCAGACTTCCTTATTTCTTACCATATTTACTCAGCAATGCTATTTTATTTTAATAATAAAAATTTTATTTAAGTACTCTATTTCTTAAATTTTTTCTCTGGGGTCAATTTTCCTGTACTTTACATAGCTCTAAGTCCTGTGGTCTGCCCTGCAAACCATCTAATGTGCTCCTATTTGCCTCTGTCTCTCAGCTTACCCCCTTTTGTTATCTTGTCACTCTGTGCGTACAACCTCTGATTTATGCTGTGTGCATGGTGTTGTCTAACAGGTGTATCTCCCCCTTTACTGAAATATCATTCAGGAATGTATTTCAGAAACTTCTAAAAAGAGTAATAAGTTTTAATCAGTAATTTGCTAAGTCCACAGCCTATGCCAATGTCTGTTTTTGTTTAATAAATTAAACTTTAAGTCCTTAAACTTAAAATAAGTCCTTCTTTGAGATGGAAAATACTAGTCAAATGAAGTTATTTTAATACACTAGTTATTACAAGATTTAAATTAGCTCCCACTCAGAAAGTTAGTTGTTACCCGATGCCTTGTTGTACTGGTTTCCTATCATGTTTACCTACTCCTTACCCATGTGACCAGGGTGTGAAGATAATTAGATTTGTGGAGTGGCGGAATCTCCCATTATCTACCAGCACTGTTGCGCATGTCTCAGCTTTGCAGGGTTGCCGCCCCTCAGGCCCCAGTAATCTAGTTTACTTGATCCTGTAGCTGTTCTTCAAATTCTTCCCATGAATTGGATCCCCTCCTATGTCATAAGACAAAATAACATGAAATGGGTCGGGTGGCAGGACAAAGGTTCAATCAAAGTGATCTGGCCACCAAGAAATGAACTGGGAGTGGACGCCCCTCGCGGCTCATGAGTGAGGTTTCAGGAAACCCCTGCAGATAGCAACCGTGGAGGCCAGTCTGTGGACTTCAGGTGCATCAGGTTTCTGCTGTCTGTAAACAGTGCATTTGTAATGTCTCTTCCACAGGTTAACAGGTGCAGTCTTTGATCTCAGGAACCTGTGTTTAGTGGCCTGCTGGCCACATTGTACAGTCATTTGAACAGTTCTGTGCAGACTTTGATATTCTCCAGCCAGAAATGATAGTCTTTGAGTACCGCCAGTGAGGGACAACATAGGGTTTGCCGTAGCTTTGCTGTCCAAGTTCTCATCAGGGCCCCGCCATTGCCCTGGTACTGCAGAAGGGTTTGGTGCTGGACCTCTGACTTCTGGCCCTCCTTCATCCTACGGTTCTGTGGGGACTCTCTTTCACCCAATGACTCTCCTGAACACAAAGAGAAAGCATCCACCCCACCTGCCACAACGAAGTTGCCAGGATCACTGTGACCTTCCTTGCCCCTTCCCAAAACCCCTTCCTCTAAAATTTAGGTTAAACCCATACTGTTGATACTACTGCATAAAATAATACACTTAGGGGACATATTGAGGTCTCTGGGGCAGATCCCCTGTGCTCTGAGATCTTTTAGAGTGCAACAGCTTGCTCAGAGACATTTTATCTCTGCCCAGCTTCAAGAAGAGTCTCAACACCTTCCTGTTTAGATCTGCTTTTAATTAAGAAACTCCAACTTTATTCTAATTGCCATCTTACTTTCTTTATTGCAATATTATTTTATAATTTGTCACTCTATTACATTCTTTTATTATGTTTGATTTCTTTTAACATTTTTCTTTTTTGTCTATTCTATAAAACACTTTGAGTTGCATGTATGTTTGAAAGGTGCTATACCAATACAGAGTATTATTATTATTATTATTAAACATTTCCTAGTCACTTTAACTGGCATCAGGTTTCTCATATTAAACTGACAACATACAGACCTATTCCAAAATTAGAAAAACATAGAAACATTGATTATAATTCAAAAAGCTACTTTCCTAGATTATCTTTTTAAGGCCCTCAGTGTAAACGATTTCAAGTATTTATCTTTATTATTATAATACTTAACACCACAAGTCTGCCAGAACCAAGCTCTCTAGCTGCTGTCAGCTTGTCCAGTTTTAGCTATCCAAATACCTCACCGTTTCACTGACATTTCCACCTCACATACTCGCTTTACTTACTCCGGTGTGTGTGTGCTATTTATAACTACTCCATCCAAGTCTCTTTTAAAACGCAGTTTACACTTCACCCCACGGCATGCGTTCCCTTTTTTAGCCTTAAATACTAATATCCAGTGTCAAGGGTAACTCGCGCGTTTTAAACTCCGCGTCGTCGATTTTATCTATTTGTACGATTCCTGTTTTTACATTAATTCCTGGATAACTTAATTAGTGGGCATTACCGAGTTTAACTCATACGGTGGCTGTGGTGTATCTTCCTGAATATCTGTTGTGCAGACCCCGCTCATTCTAGTTGGTTATGAACAACCCCCAGCAAACAGTATTTGTACATGTGTCACAGAGCTAAATCTTCTCAGCGTTTGATAATTTTGCGAGTTAAACGTGTGCACTTTAGCCAGTTGGTCTATTTTGCGGCGATGTAACAATTCTTGGTTAAGAGGCGGAGGCAAATACACGAATGAAATTTTACTTTTTGCTCGCTTGTCTGCTTGTCTAGGCACACTGTCCCTACGCAACAGGTGCACGCACTGAGGCATTCCTCAAGACGTTCAACTAAGATTGATTACTTAGTTACTAAATACAGAGGAGGGACAAAATCCATACTGTGTACAAACAATCCTGATTTCAATACTAAATGACATAACCTAGCGTTAAGATATAAGAACTTATGAGGAAATTAAATACACCCACTTACAATCAAAACTAGAACATCAGAGAAAGCACATACTATGCTATTTGTTAAACAACGAAGGAAGAAATTTATCCGATGACTTATAGCCAATATATATATGGGATACAGAGAAACAACTGTCATTAACAGGACAAACCCAGCAACCATTTAAAGTATAACAAAGACCGCCAGCATAGCGAACCCAACTTATTCAACACAATAAACGACACACGAACTTATTAACAACCGGACTTGTTTTATGATCCCTAAAGTATAGTTTTAGACTATAGGTTGGCCTGAAACATATTCAACACTCAAACAATGACAATATATGAACCTACAAAGTATAGTCTGAGACTAGGGGAGGGTGCAAAATTTAGAAATTTAACTCGGAAGTAAAACACAAGTAATCTCAGGACGAGAAAATATCCACGCACGATCACTAAGCTTTACCGACCAGACACAAGGAGAACTTATATACAATATGCAAGCAATGCATGGAACAGAAACAAATGCAATATACTTAATTATACAAAATGACCCACAGCACGCCTTACTTACTATGCAAATGAATACTCAACGTAATCGCCAAAGACACAAGGTACAGCTGATACTAAATATATGCAGGACCAAACCAAAGGGGAAACCTGAATAAATTAAATACGAATGAGGGAGGAGTCACATATTACATACGAGACTCTAATGTTTTATAATTAATTACATCTGAGGACACACGATTCTGTGTTGGTCACCCATACTGTCACATAACAGCCAGCCCTTCAAATATCACACTGCTTATGATATTCTTCAATAGTATAAATCACTTTACTAGTCACACTCATCTGTTCCACTAAGGTACTCCATACCCTTAAAACTAACATTATATTCTACTTAAAACCATTTATAAAACTTGCATTTTCCTCACCAGTTACATACGTTGATAAAAACAGATACTCACCCAGAAGTTCTAAATATAGAACGAGAGTTCCGTTCTGACACCGTGAGGTTTTACCATCCTCAATCAATTCAGGTGCATTATCCGGCTTTTTGCTTTATCGAAATAATATTAATTTATGGACTCCTCAAGATCCAAAGGTTAATATCAATACCTAGCTAGCAAGACTCGAACTTGCGTAGGTCTCGTTCTTCTCGTCAAAGGAACGGATCGGCCGCCACACCACGGAATAAACCTTAAATAAAAACTTGTTAGTTTTCATTATTACACAAAAACTTGTTAGCTTTCATTTTGCCGGTAGGGACTCGAACCCTAAAATCACCTTTATGGGACTCAAACCCATTTTCCATAGTATACTTATACTTTTACCTTTTTAGACAAGACTGGATTTAATTTAGAATCATCCAAGTACTGTCAGTTCACCACAATTTAGTTACAATTCAAATTTTGCAGATTTGTTTTAACAGGTTCTGCTTTACCACTATTGTTGTGCCGGCACGGTCAAACTGTCAGTCATTAGATGAAAAGAAAAAAAGTTTCAAATTATTTTGCAATCACGTCGGGGCTCACCAAAATGTCGCGCTTAACCTTCTCTTACCTTAGCGCAGCGTGTTCGTTGATTGCAAAAGAAAACATTACCAGTCTTGTCTTTATCCTTTTATTAAAAAATACACA
Organism: Brachyhypopomus gauderio; assembly: GCF_052324685.1. Lineage (NCBI taxonomy): Eukaryota > Metazoa > Chordata > Actinopteri > Gymnotiformes > Hypopomidae > Brachyhypopomus > Brachyhypopomus gauderio. The sequence continues at coordinate 27,873 of NW_027507176.1, forward strand.
TAGGCCTATTAATTAATTAAATACAGAGATCTCTGGAGAGCTCACATTACCTAATCATGTCACCCCATGTGCAGCTCTGAAGCTGTCTGCTCTCTTCACCATTATATATGCTTTCCTTCCTAAACATAGGAACTGCACATTCCATTGTTCAACCTACAGCTGTCTCTATTCTGGAAGCGAGGTCTTACTACCTGGCCTTACCACATAAGGTCACAGTGAGCCTCCTCTTACACATATCCCATTTTAGCCTACTGCAAACGCATGGAGTATTGGAAGTGTCACACAAGCGCTTACACCGTCATTCTTACTAACAAACAACTTGATCAATAATATAATGTAAGCAAAACATATAGTGATTAATATTAGAGATTTGATTAATACTTTGACTTGTCAAAATATATAAATTATGATAAGCTGTTGATTCTATACTGTAATGTAAACAAACTATGAAGGGATTAAGATGAAAATCACAACACTACCTATAAGTGGCTGCATGTACATAACAAAGGGTGGCCTAATGGAATGCAAATATCCCCAGAACTGCCCCCTGGTGGAGACCAGGTGGAAAAAGTGTGGAATGAAAATGCTGGGACTCCTAGTGTTAAAACTACATTCCCAGAGATTGATGCTATGGCTTTGAAATTGGTACCAAACGATAGGTAATAACATTTTCATTTATCTGGTATAAAACACATAGACACTATGTACATTTCAACTATATTTAATGCAAAAACATACATATTTTTGATGCTTGGAAAGGATGACATCGTATGATACATGACCAGTGTTGGGAACGTTACTTTAAAAAAGTAATTAGTTATAGTTACTCACTACTTGTTCAAAAACGTAACTGAGTTAGTAACTGAATTACTCTATAATACAAGTAACTCGTTACCAGGGAAAGTAACTATTTGCATTACAGTTAAAAAAAAGTTATATGCCAATGAATAAGGATTTTTTGAAAAAGCAGTTTTCACAGTCAGTTGAAATGAGTATTTATTGCACATCAACAGACCAGTGCAGGATAAAATCCTTTAAAACCCCAAATCTTTGTAAATAATAATAATAATAAAAAGCAAAAGTAAACAGTTACACTATATAAAGTGCATTTAAATCAAATATCAAATATATTTGTATAGCGCTTTTCACAACATATGTTGTCACAAAGCGCTTTACAGTATTTACAAAGTTAACAATACTATGGGTCCAAATCCCTTATGAGCAAGCCAAAGGCGACAGTGGCAAGGAAAAACTCCCTAGATGGTGGGGAATAGGAAGAAACCTTGGGAGGACCAAGACTCAAAAGGGAACCCATCCTCCATTGGGCGGCCCGTTAACACACAAATTACACAAAAACAAATTATACAGACTAATACACAAGTTACAAATAAATCACACAATCAGGCTAAGTATAAGGTAACTAGAATGAAAGTTCTGGGTGCTGATATTGTCAATGTAAATGTCTTATGATGAACGCCAGGTTTTCATTCCATGTCGGAGCGATGATACTGGAATTGTAGGCTCCAACTGCAGTGTTACTCCCCAAGTGAACCTCGGAGAAGAAAGATATGTGATGTGGTAAATATGTAACAGATTATTCAAAGGCCAAACTACATCTATTTACATATTTACATTGACATCTATCAAATTAAATTAAATTCTCTCAACCTGAAACAACTGGATTGTTCAGAACAGAAGTAAACTTAAGAATAAAACCTCTATTCTTAAATAAATCAAATACCCAGTCTGGTAGACATTCAGGAACTTCAAGTATTTTCTTAAATAATGTTTATATCGCCACCTTGAAAATGAAAATTTTTCTTCGGCTTGCTTCTGACTCGCTATTTCTGTCTCTTCTCCGTTTTTGTCGTGTCACTGGTGTGCTTTGGCGCGCGTGTAAAAACACTGGCTCGGATTGGCTACCATAACGCTGCCTTAGCCTTGTTAAGTTAAACAGGTGTTACACCGAGGACTGTGACCTATCGAGATCTGTTACTCCTCACTAGCCTGGGCAGTGGTCCGCTCGCATTACTGTTAGTATATCAATATATAGTAACGCACCGCTTTTAATGACCAGTAACGTCAACGGCGTTGTAACGACAGGAAAAGTAATTAATTATATTATCCCGTTACTGACAAAATGACGCCGTTATCGCAACACTGTACATGACTATCTCAAAAATGTTACTCTATTGTACATATATCACAATGATCACACATTACATTGAGAAATAGGTTTGAACCAACTAAGCTTTATATCTTAATTTAAGATTGTGAACTGCTGAGATCGTGGCATCTGTAAGACATCTGCACAGCGGGAAAGTGGTCAGCGATACAAGTGAACAGGACGAACCAACAGAGAAGAGAAGAAAGGTGGAGAAATCTCCTGCCACAAGGTGTTCCAGTCATGTGTATCTCATTGGGCAGCCCAGCTCCAGCATCAGTGGCTGTCAACTTCCTACTAATCGCCAGGTGTATCGCCATTCTGGAGTATGGCAAGGATTAAAACACTTACTAGACCAAATGCAGTCAATCACTCATTGCAGTTCCTTTCTCTTCCTCTGTTGTGTTGTCTCTTCTCTTGTGTTTGACTATTTTCCTGTATTTCTCATGGAGGATCATGAAGTGATTGACTGCATTTGGTCTAGTGTTTTAATCCTTGCCATACTCCAGAATGGCAAAACAACATCCAGTGTATCATGGGCTAGAGAACTATTGTCACTGTACAAGCCAACCTAGAAAATCCTGAAGCTACTGGATTACTGAAGGTTTGCCTACCGCTTCAGACTCTGTGTCCCAGCGACAACAGAGGTCTACGAATGGCTGCTTTTGAACCGTCCCTTCACCAGTCGGTGTCTGTGACATGGCGGGCAGAAAGCCCCGCCTTTGTCGCTCTCTGGCAGTTTGTCCCGGAGAGCAACGATGCCGTCCACCCTCTGCTATGTCACAAAAGCCTGGTGACGCAGCTCCACCGGACCGTCAGCCACGTCGACCACGCGATGATGGCCTTGAACGCCGTCGGGTCCCAGACTCTCCTGGGAATTAAAGAAAGAGAAATACAGATATTTCTGTATCCTAATCGTCAGGACATCACCCCTCCTTCCCCTCTGTCTTGCCAGCAATCAGCAGGACCAAACATCACCCTTTATTATGTTAATTAACAGAGCAAGAATGAGGCAGCAGCTCTGTGGTGCACCCAGAAAGTCTAATACTACCGCTACTAATATCCTCTGTAAATATATAGCACATGTATTTGTTTGATACTCTCATTGGCTTTATTGGGTATTTTCTGTCTAGAATAGATTCAAACAATTTTTTCCCCAATTATTTAGCAGATAGATAGATAGATAGATAGATAGATAGATAGATAAATAGATAGATAGATAGATAGATAGATAGATAGATAGAGAGAGAGAGAGAGAGACAGAGAGAGACAGAGAGAGTACTTGGTGAAGCCAATTAGCACCGCCATGATAATGCTAATTTCCGGTACCATTCGTATGGGATTTCCAATATAACATTAGCATCGAGCTAATTGTCGGCCGAGAGTGAAGTCAAATCTTTGATATATTATCATTTCTTTCATTTGATTATTAATGAAACTAATGGTATAAATAAAAAAGCGACCTTATTGATAGATGTTGTACTTGGTGTTTTAGAAAGCCAATTAGCATCGCCATGATAATGCTAATTTCCGCTAGCATTCGTATGGGATTTCCAATATAACATTAGCATCGAGCTAATTGTCGGCCGAGAGTGAAGTCAAATCTTTGATATATTATCATTTCCTTCATTTGATTATTAATGAAACGAATAGTATATTTTTTATTAAATTGAATTATCAATGTATCTTTACCTTATAAAGGATTAAATGTCCACTCCAAGAGGATTTGATGTCTTCAAATGTATTTTTTGTTTTAAGCATAATTGGTTGTCCTGTAGGTCAGTGGATAAGGTGTTGGGCGACAGGCCACTCAGTGCAGGATTCAAACCCCACTGTGACCTCCTGATCCTGGCTAATAGCCGGTATGCCTTGGTTGAGGGGGGACTGGCCCGAACCAAGCCAACGCTACAGGAAAACCTTTTCTTCATTACTACTAATGGTTTACATTAGACAAACAGCCTGCTCGCTCTTTGCTGTTTTAGAAAGCCAATTAGCACCGCCATGATAATGCTAATTTCCGATAGCATTCCTATGGGATTTCCAATATAACGTTAGCATCCAGCTAATTGTCGGCTGAGAGTCAAGTCAAATCTTTGATATATTATCATTTCCTTCATTTGATTATTAATATAAACTAATAGTATATTTTTTATTAAATTGAATTATCAATGTATCTTTACCTTATAAAGGATTAAATGTCCGCCCCAAGAGGATTTGATCATTTTTTATTATTATCAAACAGTGCTCCTTCACTACAAGTACAACTATACACACATAATAAACATATAACAACATATTTAAAACTTGTAAATCCTGTAAAGCTGCTTTGTGACAACATGTGTTGTGGAAAACCAAAATATATTTCATTGGATTTGATTTGATATTTACATTTTTTTAATTATGTACAACTATTTACTACAGGGCAGGTGGGGCGTTTGGCTCACTAGACCTGTTCAAAAAACTACTTTTTCATTAACACTAATCTTTGGAGGACAACTTTTATTTTTATGTAAGAATCAAAAGAAAACAATTCTGTAAAATACAGTACAGTAGTAATAAAAATAATTGGGGTTAGGTGGGCCATACAGCGAAAAGAGGAGGCGAGAAAAGAGGGTCAGTGTTCAGTGTTCATCAGGGTTCCCACACCTTGGTTAACATAAAATTCAAGGACCTTTCAATGACTTTCCAGATCCAACTTCCTCAAATTCAAGGACTGCACCTGCCAGCATTTACCTACTCTTACCCCTGAATATGTTATCAAAAAACGATGTTAATACAACGCAAATTCAAAAGACTGAATGTCATTTCAAGCCATGCATCCTGAAATTTTTTGTGCATGACATTAAGCGCTGATTCTACGAAAACTTCACTCACACTCAACATGACTGGCAAGTTAGCGATGCACATCTGAGATGACGACATTCACGTAAAATGGCTATAGTTGTTGAAGGATCAACAACTACCTACAGGAAATACTTGCTTTCGGTGCTGAACAAACAAACAAATTTCTCTACAGGAGAATGACCAAACTTTGCCAAGTAAAAGTCAGCATAAGCCCTGTGCAAAATAATGACATGTTGACAGTAGACAAATAATAATAATAATAACAATAATACACATATGCATATACACATACAGTACATACATAAAACAGAGGAGCAAAGCCATATAATGAGATCAAGGACCGTCAAGGACGGCTGTCTTTTATGCCTGTTTTCAAAAACTTTCCAGGGCCTTGAACTTATTTTTTCAGATTCACAAACTTTCAAGGATTTCAAGGACCCGTGGGAACCCTGAAGGTAGCTCTGCGGGACTTGAGGGACATTGGTTTGTCATCAGGGGCTAATCTCCGGGAAGAAGCAGTGGCCGTGTTTATTTTGCCGAGTCTACCATGCATCAGTCAGCTAGCGGCGGCTAAACGCTTGCAGCTTTCACCTCAGCTGCCTAGGGAGGGGGGGACATGGGGGCCTATCTTCTCAATCACATGGTTTAAGGAGCGAGCCCCCTGGAAAAGATGATGCGCAACTAACCGTCTACTGACAATTCTCTGGAGCGCCCCAGGTCACTCTTGTTTCCCACCAGGATGACGGGGATGTTTTCCGACTGGTGCGCCCAGCGAAGCTGTATGCGCAGCTCCGAAGCCTTCTCAAAGCTGGACTTGTCCGTCACCGAGTTTACAATGATGTAGGCGTCGCCCATCCACATGCACTGATCCTTCAGCCACTGGCTGTTATCCTGTGGAATGGCACCCGGTTAATACAAAAGGCGCAGAACGCTCTGTGGCGTATCACCAATCCTGTGGTTTTAGGTGGTTGTTATCAGCGAGTGACTCGCTCACCTGTTCCCATATGTCCTACAAAAGCAGATTTGTCTCTTCTTCGTTGACGATGATTGACCTATCATATGTGTTTCCTGATGGGAAGAAGGAAGTAAGAAATAAGAACATTTATTCTGAAGTACTCAGCATCTCTTATCACAGTACCAGAGTCACCTATCCCAGTATCTAGACAGTAGGATTTTGACAAATCATCCATCAATCTGAGCCCTGACCGTGGAGTTTTCCTTTAGAGCCAGTGTATTAATCTTTTACACCCACTCTGCCTGGTGTTTGACTACAACTACCTAAGCTCTATTTGAGTAATGGGTGCAGCTGTGGCTGGCTGGAAATAGCAGAAATCAATACACCTTTACCTGCTCTCCCATATGACCCATTACACTGTCTGTTAGTCAGACCAGATTGTGAGGTCCTTGAATTAGCTTAATCCCATGTCCTTGGAACATGTTCTACTAAAAAGCAAGCATTATCTCGCAACAACAAAAGTGCCCACATTGGCACCAAGACTTTACCTGTCTCCTCTGAGTCGTGACTGTCCTCAACTCCACCAAATATCCTCGCCAGACTCGACTTCCCTACGTTGAGCTCGCCAAGAAGCACAACCTTGTAGGTGTGTCCATGGGAGTCGCTCCCGGAGGAGATGACAGAGTCGGATGAATCAGACACGCAGCTGTCACGGTGCTGCTCCCCGGGACCGTAGGAGGTGCAGCGCGTGAGTGTGGAGAGCTCGGCGCTCTGCACTGAGGGCATGGTGGAGCAGAACTCGCGGTGGTCCACTGGTATGCTCCTCCGGTGTAAACTCTGCAGGTTGAAGGGAGGAAAGGGTATACTTCCTCTCCTTTTATCCATGTTCCGCAACTTGTCTCCTTTGTTCAAAGTCATGATTATAATATAAGCAGTTTGTTAATATTGTTTGTCCCACTAAGTAGACAGCCCATATTAGCCTACATTAAATACACTTATTTATTGTTTCTGTTCTGACATATCCCAGCTGCCAATATCTATAAACATAGCAGTTTTTTACAGATAAACATGCCAAACCTGCCTATTTAAAATATATAAACTTAGATGTATATTTGTCCAATGTCTTCTTTCCAACGTCTGAACTCCAATGGTCAAGAAAAATCCGTTTGGTATAGCTCCTTTCGTTTCTCTTCTACAGTGCGGTTCGGTTATGATCAGAGATGAGACGGAGCCCCTTATTTATTGCCCGGTAGGATCGCTGGCGTCAAAAAATAATCAGAAAAAAACAGCAGATTGTTCAGATTTAATGTTAATAAAAATAAAAGATGTTTTAATAAATATATAAAAAGTTCTTACCTCTGGTGTCATGACCTCTGAAACGAAGGATGTTCTTTTTAAACTTGATCGGTCATATTTTAGGACTGCAAAAGTCTTCTCAATGATGGCTTCAGTCTAAAAAAAATATGAAATAAGCACAATATTCAGTAATTAAATTGCTGGAGCTCTTAAAAAAAGGTAAGCTCTACTAAAATGACAAAATAGTGTATTATAATAGCGTATAATAAGAGTATTTAATTAGCTCACTATTTTACACCTTGGTCCATGAACATGTTCCTGGTTTAAAACATGGACCTTCAAGTGTTTTAAATGGCTTGTTGATAAAGTAGGTGTACTTGTAGCCGGGTAAACTATGTGCAAGACAGGTATCCAAAGTATCCAAGACCAGGACAAAGAAAAACAATATGTCAGGCTAATATCTAAACATGTCTTTGGACTTTACCCATGTTTTAATACAAATATTTACCTGGTTTTCTTCAAAGACAGAAATGTTTCCATCTCTGAGCCTTTTCATTTTCAGGTCAAAAGTGGGGTTTTCAAGCAGGAACATTCTATTGGACCTCAATCTTCTGGACTGCAGGTCTTTTTCTAGTGTCTGCAAACAGAAAAAAACATAATTTTATTAGTGAATTTGTGAAGTGTAATGATGCTTATTGATGTAAATACACCGCACAACATAACATTAGACTTCTTTTCCTGCTGATTATTGGGTGGTATTCCAGATTTTAAATTTTAGTTCAGAAATTGAGTGCTGAAGAAGATTTCCTTTACTGTAACTCACTATTTTTTTAGTCAGTGTAAGACTGTTTTTCTATTGTGGTTTAATATAAATTACCATTGGTGTTACCATGTTTGCCATTAATTAATGAATCTATGGCAGCCCATAGCAGTATTATTTGACCTATTCAATGTTTGGTGAGTGTGACATATTTCTTTGACATTACAGGTACTCAAGAGTATTTGATGCTGCGCTACTGATCACATTAAGTACTTTCATTTATTTTAGTAAGTACATTTATTGAATCATAACAGTCAAGTTTGCAATTATGTTTTCTTGTCAGATATGTGCATATCAGTGTAACTGCTCAGTTGCCTATGTGAGACACGTGAAAATTCACAGAAATATGCACAATTTAAAACTGCAGTGTTGTATCCCTAATTGCAAAAGGACCTTTCGAAAATGTCACCCAGCTTCTGATGGCTCATTTCTCAGAGAACACCACAGGACTAGTTCTTCATGCAGATCTAAGTTTCCATTGAAAAAATACACTCTACACATGTGTGTGTTGTGTGTGTGTATGTATGTCATGTGTCAATTTATCAAGGGTTCACACACAAGGTTGTAATTTGCTGTATTTCAAAAGAATTTGACAGGAATTTTTTTGTGATGTTTCAGGTGGAACAGCAGGACACTGTATTCAGCGCTGGATGGTCAGCCTTGAGGGCCATGTAATATGTGAGGGGATGCAACCCACCTTCTTGACAGGGCTTGCTGCCTTATTTTCTATCTTCTATATCTTTAATATTGAATACCAAGAAGAGGCCTCGTGCACTCTTGAATTCATCCAAAGGTTAGGTATTTTCACTAAAACATGTGTTTCTTATCTCTTTAATGGTATACTATTGTGAACAAAACATTTTCTGCTTTTTGTTGTGTTGTTAATGTAAGTGAGTTACACAAATTGAGTTTTACACTGTCTGAAGAGACACTATTATTTTTCAGGCGCTTCATTGGTATAAACCCTGAGTGAGGCACCAAGGCTGGATGGGGCAAAGACTTGCCCAAAAAAACTGGCAAAGCCACCAGCAAAAAGATGACAACAGTCAACCCACATGTATCCACTCTGCTGAGAAGACTGATGGACTTTCACTGGGACTTCATTTAAAATGGTGAGATTATTCAGTCCCATTGCACACACACACACACACACACACACACACACACACACACACACACACACACACACACACACACACAAAGACACCAGCTTGTCTCATTGCTTTAATTCTTTTTCCCTCACAACTTTTCTCTCTCTCTCTTACAGGGTAGAAAGTCTGAATTGCTGTTATTCACGCACCTCACCTGGTCCCTCAACACAAGCTCCATAACAAAGCCCAGCAGCGTCTCTACTTCCTGTAGACTGAGGAAAGCACACCTTCCACCTCCCATCCTCACCATGTTCTACAGAGGGACTGTAGAGAGCATCCTGAGCGCCTGCATTACCGTCTGGTTCAGGAGCTGCAACATCTCGGAGCCCAAGACCCTACAGCGGATAGTGAGGATAGCCGAGAAGATCATTGGTGTCTCTCTCCCCTCCATCAGTGACATCTACACCACACGCTGCATCCGCAAAGTCACCAGCATTGTGGAAGACCCAACCCACCCATCACACGGTCTCTTCACTCTGATGCCGTCCGGCAAAAGATACAGGAGCATCCGAGCCTCCACCTCCAGACTCTGTAATAGCTTTGTTCACCAGGCAGTCAGGCTCCTCAACTCCCAGACACAGAACTGACACACACCAACACTGATCTGACCCCACACACGCACAAAAAGACTGCACTGAACCCCCCACCAGAAATAGTTGCTGCTCTCCCACAGGACCTATTAACTACCTCAGAACCACTGTGTTCATGTATGTTCCATATGATACAGTATATCACTCATCTCAGACACCACTTAGACCACATTGCACTGTACCAGCTCTTTACACCATTATGTCTCAATTGTCTCTGGCCTGTTGTATTTATTGTAATGTTTTGCTGTGAGATTGCCCTATGCTGCACATTTTGCACAGTCTTGAACTGCTACCCTGCCGCACTTTATGTTGTCTGTTGTACTGTCAATTTGTGTTACACCATGGTTGCGGAGGAACGAAATTTCGTCACACTGTGTACCTGCACTCTGATGTAATGACAATAAAAAGCCACTTGACTTGAAGTTTGTCTGGATTGTTCCTGTTGTTTCATTATCGGAACTGTTATGTTGTGACTAGTTTCATGTCAACATTTCCGAGTCTGAATGCCTTGTTCTTTTATTGCACTATTTTCAGTCAAAGGGTTGTGTTGTTTTTTTGTTTGTTTTTTTTTTTTTTACAAAGAAGGCACTATTTGAATGTAGAGAATTTAAATTATGTTAAAATAAAAGGCAAAGTGCATTAAGAAGCTGTGTTTTTTTCACATTGCAATTACATACTGCTAAATTCACAAATCACATTCTGTTGTAGTTTGTAGATTTTGTTGTAGTTTTGTAGAGTACTACTATTATTATCATAACTATAATTATAAATGTCAGTTATGGAAGCAGTGGTGTATTATTATTATGGTTACTATTAATACTTTTACTACTATTATTGTCACGGTGAGGCGGCCCTCTACCGGCCGCCTCTGTCCACAGCGGCTGTTGTTGTTGCTGTTGTTTGGTGACGTCATGTGCGTCCCTCAGGTGGGCAGAGCCCGTGATCCGTCTCACCTGAGGGTCGTTTGTTTGCCTATATATGTCTTGTCTTTGTACCAGATGACCGCTGGTCATTATATCCTTAATTTGGGGATATTGCACGGGTTTTAGGTTTGCACACTTTCTATTAAACCATCCTTTTTCCCTGAGACTTGGTGTGATCGCTTCCTTTTAGTTGCTCACCCCCGCCCGTCACAGAATGACCAGCCACCCTTCGGAAGCCGCCGAGTCTCTTTTTCTTTCTCCTTCGTTCGTGGTCATGTCTCGTGGTAAGTGTTTGTCTGCGTGGTGTTTTGTGAAGAGTTCCGCCTTGCTTTTGTGTTGTGTTTGTGGCACGGCGTGGACCAGGGCTGTCTGCCCTGGGAAAACTCTTCCTGTCTGTTGTTTGTTAGTTTGTTTGAAGAGCTCCGCCGTGTCTGTGTTTGTGGCACGGCGAGGACCAGGGCGTCTTCCCTGGAAAGGCTCTTCATGTTTTGTGTTGGTTAAAACGTGTGTTCATGTCGACGAATGTGTGGATCAGTGTGCGTGCTCGTTATGTTTAATGTTACATGTTTTGTGTGTGACGCGGTCGCCGCTCGTCACTGTCGCCTCGCTCCCCGTGTGTCTTGTGTTAAATGTGGGGAGCGACTGCGACTCTGGTTTTAGGTTTGCACACTTTCTATTAAACCATCAGTTTTCCCTGAGACTTGGCGAGATCGCTTCCTTTTAGTTGCTCACCCCCGCCCGTCACAATTATTATCATAACTATTATTATAAACTGTTATGGAAGCAGTGGTGGATAATGTAATTGTAATGACAATATAGCCATTATTTTACTTTATTATTATTCTACTTTACAATGTTATTTTATTATATTTTACCATTGTATGTACCTTATGCTTTGGCAATACAAATGTACATATTTGTCATGCCAATAAAGCGCCATTGAATTGGATTGAATTGGATTAGAATGTGGAACATAACACTTCTTACACTGCCCTGATGTCATAATAATGACACATATGAGGATCATTCCATGTACACTATAATTTCAGATCAGATTGTGTAGTGTGACGCAACTGACCATGTTTGCCAAAATGAAGTGTCTCTGGTGTTGGTGTGCAGGGGGAATCCAGGACGAGTCAACAGACACAGACATGAACAAGGAGTCCAGAAGAGAAATCAAACTAAAAGCTAAAAGAAAAGCAAAAGAGGAGACAGAAAACATCATTCCCTTGAGTGAGTGAATGAGTACAATGTTAACAACTTATTTTGTGGCATGTATAGGGACTTATTTAAGGTATTTTTCTTTGAACACAGTTCAGTAAAGCTCAGTATCAGTAAGGTTCATGTAAATGGTTTATTCACTGTGTATCTTTATGCTTGTAGCAGTACTGAAAGTCTTTCCCTTTAGAAAATCATTAATAAATTGCAATAATTAGAATTCACAGGAAACAAACACAGTTACATGTTACTCCTAGGTAGCGTTAAGTAACTTTGGAGTTCATTATTATGGGTCAGGGGCTGTACTGTGATACTGATCACATCACCCTGGTAAAACCTCTATTAATGTCAATACCAGAAAAACAAGCATCAACACAGCTCAACTGAAAAACATTCATCTGACATTCTCATGTAAAATTGATTAGTGTATGTTGAAGAAATTTTTTTTTGTTGTTGCAGAAGCTCCTGTGACCGATGATCTGGATAAGATGATCGATGATCTCTTCCACTTTCTCCAGGACTATTCTTCTGACCTTCCACCTCTAGGTGATCAAGAGACATTCATACAAAATCCCATACTGAAAACACATTTGCTAATTTACTGACATCAACTTGTTCAATACTTATTAATATCAATACCATAGAAGTTTACATTAACACATCAGCATCAGTACGATTCATGTAAATGGTTTATTCACTGTGTATCTTTATGCTTGTAGCAGTACTGGAAGTCTTTTCCTTTTGAAAATCATTAATAAATTGCAATAATCAGAATTCACAGGAAACAAACACAGTTACTCCTAGGTAGCGTTACGTAACTTTGGAGTTTATTGCTAGAGCCATTAAGTGAAAAATAAGAGAAAAAGAAACAGAAAATAGGTCTGTTCTATAGGATTTCTCTTTTCTTTCTATTTTTGTTGTTATTTTTGTCTGTTTTGTTCTTGTCTTTGTTCTTTTTTGTATTTCTCTGTAAAGCATCCTTGGGTACTTTGAAAGGCGCTATATAAGTGGAAATTATTATTATTATTATTATTATTATTATGGGTCAGGGGCTGTACTGTGATACTGATCACATCACCCTGGTAAAACCCCTATTAATGTCAATACCAGAAAAACAAGCATAAAAACAGCTCAAATTAAAAACATTTATCTGACATTCTCATGTAAAATTAGAGTATGTTGAAAAAAAAAATTTTGTTGTTGCAGAAACACCTGTTCTGGACTTTTCTTCTCATCTTCCACCTCTAGGTGATCAAGAAACATTCATACAAAAAACACATTTGCTAATTTACTGAAGTTTACATTAACACAGATCAGCTGAAAAATATTCACCTGTTATTACCACACAATATTTAATAAGGGCTTCTTGAAAAAAATTTTTTTGCAGAAGGAACTATGAAATATGTGTTCTCGACATCTGTCAGGAACCCTCACAGGCTCCCTTGGACAAGACTGAGGTCTCTTGCACCCTGCATGTAGGTGACCAAGAGACATTCATACAGAATCCTATGCTGATTACACGTTTGCTAATTTACTGACATCAACCTGTTCAATAGCTAGTAATATAAATAAGAGAGACTCTTACATTTACAGAAATCAGCTGAAAAATATTAACCTGTTATTACCATTTAATATTTAATAAGGGCGTGTTGAAAAAAAATCTTTTTTTTTGCAGAAGGAACTTTGAAAGGAACTCTCAACGAGTCCTGTCAGGAGATCTTGCAACTCACCTCTAGCCTGTTCCTGTGTCTTCATGTTGTTGTTGTTGTTGTGGTGTTTGTCCCTCAGGTGGGCGGAGCCCGCGATCCGTCTCACAGTCTTGTTGTTGTTGTTGTTGTGGTGTTTGTCCCTCAAGTTGGCGGAGCCCGTGATCCGTCTCACAGTCGTGTTTTTGTTGTTGTTGTGGTGTTTGTCCCTCAGGTGGGCGGAGCCCGCGATCCGTCTCACCTGAGGGTCGTTTGTTTGTCTATGTATGTCTTGTCTTTGTACCAGTTGACTGCTGGTTATTATACCCTTAATTTTGAACAAGTCACGGGTTTTTGGTTTACGCACTTATTCTATTAAACCATACATTTTCCCTAAGACTTGGCGTGATCGTTTCCTTTTTGTTTCACTCACCCTGCCCGTCACACATGCAAGTCTGTCAACATCGACTTTTCATCATCAGTTTAGGCTCCCATAATCCCTCATGTTCTGTTTTTACAATATAAAATATACAAATATATGCCTGTTCAGTTGTCTAGTCCGTGGGGTTAGTGTTGAAAACACAGCTTGTGGTCTTAGCAGCCTAGGAGGAGGCCGACAGAGTCCGGCTCTCTCAGAGCACTGTGAGGTTGTGGCAGGTCTTGGACTTTTGTCGGAAGGCCATCTTCTTGTTCTTCCGGGCAACCATGTGGCCCAGGAAGCATTTGGCCTTTTTGCTGACTGCCCTCTGTGTGGGGTGGGGGGTAACAAAAAGTGAACAGGAGGGGGAGAAGGTGGGGTGGACACATGAGAATCACAAGTGCAGGTTAAAGGTACAGGGTTCCCACACCTTGGTTAACATAAAATTCAAGGACCTTTCAATGACTTTCCAGGACCAACTTCCTCAAATTCAAGGACTGCACCTGCCAGCATTTACCTACTCTTACCCCTGAATATGTTATCAAAAAACGATGTTAATACAACGCAAATTCAAAAGACTGAATGTCATTTCAAGCCATGCATCCTGAAATTTTTTGTGCATGACATTAAGCGCTGATTCTACGAAAACTTCACTCACACTCAACATGACTGGCAAGTTAGCGATGCACATCTGAGATGACGACATTCACGTAAAATGGCTATAGTTGTTGAAGGATCAACAACTACCTACAGGAAACACTTGCTTTCGGTGCTGAACAAACAAACAAATTTCTCTACAGGAGAATGACCAAACTTTGCCAAGTAAAAGTCAGCATAAGCCCTGTAGAATCAATGTAATTTTAAATGAACTTGTGCTGGCAAAATAATGACATGTTGACAGTAGACAAATAATAATAATAATAACAATAATACACATATGCATATACACATACAGTACATACATAAAACAGAGGAGCAAAGCCATATAATGAGATCAAGGACCGTCAAGGACGGCTGTCTTTTATGCCTGTTTTCAAAAACTTTCCAGGGCCTTGAACTTATTTTTTCAGATTCACAAACTTTCAAGGATTTCAAGGACCCGTGGGAACCCTGGTTCATGGTCAGCCACTGGTCAGTGTTCATCCACACCGTCCCCTCAAAAGCCCTCAATGTCTAAAATACAGTAAATAGTACAGGAAGAGGTGCCTTACACAATCACCAACTATAACAGCCTAAAATGTGGTTAGAAATGAGGGGGAGAGACAAGTAATTTTTTTTTACCTTATTTTCAGTAGTTTTTAGCACTTTGAGTTGCATGTATGTATGAAAGGTGCTATACAAATAAAGATTATTATTACAGTGGTACCTCGAGATACGAGCTGCTCTATATACGAGCGATCCAAGATACGAGCACCGAGACGAGCAAAATTTCTGTTCGACACCCGAGTGCACGCTCGAGATACGAGCATGAACCACTAGGTGGCAGTACAGTACTATATGGAAAAAAAGAAATAATTAATCAGCTCAAAGACACACTCAAACGCTTTTCTTTTTCACCCTCCCCCACAACCTTAGGTTCAAAAACACAAACATACCTGTATGTGCGGAGATGACGTCATTTAGCGCGTTCTAGCAGCCAATAGCGTTTTTTTAATTTTAAACACATCCAGCAGAACAATGAACTGATGGTTCACACCATCACCCCCCCCTCACCCGTCTACCTATAAGTGGCTGCATGTACATAACAAAGGGTGGCCTAATGGGATGCAAATATCCCCAGAACTGCCCCCTGGTGGAGACCAGGTGGAAAAAGTGTGGAATGAAAATGCTGGGACTCCTAGTGTTAAAACTACATTCCCAGAGATTGATGCTATGGCTTTGAAATTGGTACCAAACGATAGGTAATAACATTTTCATTTATCTGGTATAAAACACATAGACACTATGTACATTTCAACTATATTTAATGCAAAAACATACATATTTTTGATGCTTGGAAAGGATGACATCGTATGATACATGACCAGTGTTGGGAACGTTACTTTAAAAAAGTAATTAGTTATAGTTACTCACTACTTGTTCAAAAACGTAACTGAGTTAGTAACTGAATTACTCTATAATACAAGTAACTCGTTACCAGGGAAAGTAACTATTTGCATTACAGTTAAAAAAAAGTTATATGCCAATGAATAAGGATTTTTTGAAAAAGCAGTTTTCACAGTCAGTTGAAATGAGTATTTATTGCACATCAACAGACCAGTGCAGGATAAAATCCTTTAAAACCCCAAATCTTTGTAAATAATAATAATAATAAAAAGCAAAAGTAAACAGTTACACTATATAAAGTGCATTTAAATCAAATATCAAATATATTTGTATAGCGCTTTTCACAACATATGTTGTCACAAAGCGCTTTACAGTATTTACAAAGTTAACAATACTATGGGTCCAAATCCCTTATGAGCAAGCCAAAGGCGACAGTGGCAAGGAAAAACTCCCTAGATGGTGGGGAATAGGAAGAAACCTTGGGAGGACCAAGACTCAAAAGGGAACCCATCCTCCATTGGGCGGCCCGTTAACACACAAATTACACAAAAACAAATTATACAGACTAATACACAAGTTACAAATAAATCACACAATCAGGCTAAGTATAAGGTAACTAGAATGAAAGTTCTGGGTGCTGATATTGTCAATGTAAATGTCTTATGATGAACGCCAGGTTTTCATTCCATGTCGGAGCGATGATACTGGAATTGTAGGCTCCAACTGCAGTGTTACTCCCCAAGTGAACCTCGGAGAAGAAAGATATGTGATGTGGTAAATATGTAACAGATTATTCAAAGGCCAAACTACATCTATTTACATATTTACATTGACATCTATCAAATTAAATTAAATTCTCTCAACCTGAAACAACTGGATTGTTCAGAACAGAAGTAAACTTAAGAATAAAACCTCTATTCTTAAATAAATCAAATACCCAGTCTGGTAGACATTCAGGAACTTCAAGTATTTTCTTAAATAATGTTTATATCGCCACCTTGAAAATGATAATTTTTCTTCGGCTTGCTTCTGACTCGCTATTTCTGTCTCTTCTCCGTTTTTGTCGTGTCACTGGTGTGCTTTGGCGCGCGTGTAAAAACACTGGCTCGGATTGGCTACCATAACGCTGCCTTAGCCTTGTTAAGTTAAACAGGTGTTACACCGAGGACTGTGACCTATCGAGATCTGTTACTCCTCACTAGCCTGGGCAGTGGTCCGCTCGCATTACTGTTAGTATATCAATATATAGTAACGCACCGCTTTTAATGACCAGTAACGTCAACGGCGTTGTAACGACAGGAAAAGTAATTAATTATATTATCTTGTTACTGACAAAATGACGCCGTTATCGCAACACTGTACATGACTATCTCAAAAATGTTACTCTATTGTACATATATCACAATGATCACACATTACATTGAGAAATAGGTTTGAACCAACTAAGCTTTATATCTTAATTTAAGATTGTGAACTGCTGAGATCGTGGCATCTGTAAGACATCTGCACAGCGGGAAAGTGGTCAGCGATACAAGTGAACAGGACGAACCAACAGAGAAGAGAAGAAAGGTGGAGAAATCTCCTGCCACAAGGTGTTCCAGTCATGTGTATCTCATTGGGCAGCCCAGCTCCAGCATCAGTGGCTGTCAACTTCCTACTAATCGCCAGGTGTATCGCCATTCTGGAGTATGGCAAGGATTAAAACACTTACTAGACCAAATGCAGTCAATCACTCATTGCAGTTCCTTTCTCTTCCTCTGTTGTGTTGTCTCTTCTCTTGTGTTTGACTATTTTCCTGTATTTCTCATGGAGGATCATGAAGTGATTGACTGCATTTGGTCTAGTGTTTTAATCCTTGCCATACTCCAGAATGGCAAAACAACATCCAGTGTATCATGGGCTAGAGAACTATTGTCACTGTACAAGCCAACCTAGAAAATCCTGAAGCTACTGGATTACTGAAGGTTTGCCTACCGCTTCAGACTCTGTGTCCCAGCGACAACAGAGGTCTACGAATGGCTGCTTTTGAACCGTCCCTTCACCAGTCGGTGTCTGTGACATGGCGGGCAGAAAGCCCCGCCTTTGTCGCTCTCTGGCAGTTTGTCCCGGAGAGCAACGATGCCGTCCACCCTCTGCTATGTCACAAAAGCCTGGTGACGCAGCTCCACCGGACCGTCAGCCACGTCGACCACGCGATGATGGCCTTGAACGCCGTCGGGTCCCAGACTCTCCTGGGAATTAAAGAAAGAGAAATACAGATATTTCTGTATCCTAATCGTCAGGACATCACCCCTCCTTCCCCTCTGTCTTGCCAGCAATCAGCAGGACCAAACATCACCCTTTATTATGTTAATTAACAGAGCAAGAATGAGGCAGCAGCTCTGTGGTGCACCCAGAAAGTCTAATACTACCGCTACTAATATCCTCTGTAAATATATAGCACATGTATTTGTTTGATACTCTCATTGGCTTTATTGGGTATTTTCTGTCTAGAATAGATTCAAACAATTTTTTCCCCAATTATTTAGCAGATAGATAGATAGATAGATAGATAGATAGATAGATAGATAGATAGATAAATAGATAGATAGATAGATAGATAGATAGATAGATAGATAGATAGAGAGAGAGAGAGAGAGAGAGAGAGAGACAGAGAGAGACAGAGAGAGTACTTGGTGAAGCCAATTAGCACCGCCATGATAATGCTAATTTCCGGTACCATTCGTATGGGATTTCCAATATAACATTAGCATCGAGCTAATTGTCGGCCGAGAGTGAAGTCAAATCTTTGATATATTATCATTTCTTTCATTTGATTATTAATGAAACTAATGGTATAAATAAAAAAGCGACCTTATTGATAGATGTTGTACTTGGTGTTTTAGAAAGCCAATTAGCATCGCCATGATAATGCTAATTTCCGCTAGCATTCGTATGGGATTTCCAATATAACATTAGCATCGAGCTAATTGTCGGCCGAGAGTGAAGTCAAATCTTTGATATATTATCATTTCCTTCATTTGATTATTAATGAAACGAATAGTATATTTTTTATTAAATTGAATTATCAATGTATCTTTACCTTATAAAGGATTAAATGTCCACTCCAAGAGGATTTGATGTCTTCAAATGTATTTTTTGTTTTAAGCATAATTGGTTGTCCTGTAGGTCAGTGGATAAGGTGTTGGGCGACAGGCCACTCAGTGCAGGATTCAAACCCCACTGTGACCTCCTGATCCTGGCTAATAGCCGGTATGCCTTGGTTGAGGGGGGACTGGCCCGAACCAAGCCAACGCTACAGGAAAACCTTTTCTTCATTACTACTAATGGTTTACATTAGACAAACAGCCTGCTCGCTCTTTGCTGTTTTAGAAAGCCAATTAGCACCGCCATGATAATGCTAATTTCCGATAGCATTCCTATGGGATTTCCAATATAACGTTAGCATCCAGCTAATTGTCGGCTGAGAGTGAAGTCAAATCTTTGATATATTATCATTTCCTTCATTTGATTATTAATATAAACTAATAGTATATTTTTTATTAAATTGAATTATCAATGTATCTTTACCTTATAAAGGATTAAATGTCCGCCCCAAGAGGATTTGATCATTTTTTATTATTATCAAACAGTGCTCCTTCACTACAAGTACAACTATACACACATAATAAACATATAACAACATATTTAAAACTTGTAAATCCTGTAAAGCTGCTTTGTGACAACATGTGTTGTGGAAAACCAAAATATATTTCATTGGATTTGATTTGATATTTACATTTTTTTAATTATGTACAACTATTTACTACAGGGCAGGTGGGGCGTTTGGCTCACTAGACCTGTTCAAAAAACTACTTTTTCATTAACACTAATCTTTGGAGGACAACTTTTATTTTTATGTAAGAATCAAAAGAAAACAATTCTGTAAAATACAGTACAGTAGTAATAAAAATAATTGGGGTTAGGTGGGCCATACAGCGAAAAGAGGAGGCGAGAAAAGAGGGTCAGTGTTCAGTGTTCATCAGGGTTCCCACACCTTGGTTAACATAAAATTCAAGGACCTTTCAATGACTTTCCAGATCCAACTTCCTCAAATTCAAGGACTGCACCTGCCAGCATTTACCTACTCTTACCCCTGAATATGTTATCAAAAAACGATGTTAATACAACGCAAATTCAAAAGACTGAATGTCATTTCAAGCCATGCATCCTGAAATTTTTTGTGCATGACATTAAGCGCTGATTCTACGAAAACTTCACTCACACTCAACATGACTGGCAAGTTAGCGATGCACATCTGAGATGACGACATTCACGTAAAATGGCTATAGTTGTTGAAGGATCAACAACTACCTACAGGAAATACTTGCTTTCGGTGCTGAACAAACAAACAAATTTCTCTACAGGAGAATGACCAAACTTTGCCAAGTAAAAGTCAGCATAAGCCCTGTGCAAAATAATGACATGTTGACAGTAGACAAATAATAATAATAATAACAATAATACACATATGCATATACACATACAGTACATACATAAAACAGAGGAGCAAAGCCATATAATGAGATCAAGGACCGTCAAGGACGGCTGTCTTTTATGCCTGTTTTCAAAAACTTTCCAGGGCCTTGAACTTATTTTTTCAGATTCACAAACTTTCAAGGATTTCAAGGACCCGTGGGAACCCTGAAGGTAGCTCTGCGGGACTTGAGGGACATTGGTTTGTCATCAGGGGCTAATCTCCGGGAAGAAGCAGTGGCCGTGTTTATTTTGCCGAGTCTACCATGCATCAGTCAGCTAGCGGCGGCTAAACGCTTGCAGCTTTCACCTCAGCTGCCTAGGGAGGGGGGGACATGGGGGCCTATCTTCTCAATCACATGGTTTAAGGAGCGAGCCCCCTGGAAAAGATGATGCGCAACTAACCGTCTACTGACAATTCTCTGGAGCGCCCCAGGTCACTCTTGTTTCCCACCAGGATGACGGGGATGTTTTCCGACTGGTGCGCCCAGCGAAGCTGTATGCGCAGCTCCGAAGCCTTCTCAAAGCTGGACTTGTCCGTCACCGAGTTTACAATGATGTAGGCGTCGCCCATCCACATGCACTGATCCTTCAGCCACTGGCTGTTATCCTGTGGAATGGCACCCGGTTAATACAAAAGGCGCAGAACGCTCTGTGGCGTATCACCAATCCTGTGGTTTTAGGTGGTTGTTATCAGCGAGTGACTCGCTCACCTGTTCCCATATGTCCTACAAAAGCAGATTTGTCTCTTCTTCGTTGACGATGATTGACCTATCATATGTGTTTCCTGATGGGAAGAAGGAAGTAAGAAATAAGAACATTTATTCTGAAGTACTCAGCATCTCTTATCACAGTACCAGAGTCACCTATCCCAGTATCTAGACAGTAGGATTTTGACAAATCATCCATCAATCTGAGCCCTGACCGTGGAGTTTTCCTTTAGAGCCAGTGTATTAATCTTTTACACCCACTCTGCCTGGTGTTTGACTACAACTACCTAAGCTCTATTTGAGTAATGGGTGCAGCTGTGGCTGGCTGGAAATAGCAGAAATCAATACACCTTTACCTGCTCTCCCATATGACCCATTACACTGTCTGTTAGTCAGACCAGATTGTGAGGTCCTTGAATTAGCTTAATCCCATGTCCTTGGAACATGTTCTACTAAAAAGCAAGCATTATCTCGCAACAACAAAAGTGCCCACATTGGCACCAAGACTTTACCTGTCTCCTCTGAGTCGTGACTGTCCTCAACTCCACCAAATATCCTCGCCAGACTCGACTTCCCTACGTTGAGCTCGCCAAGAAGCACAACCTTGTAGGTGTGTCCATGGGAGTCGCTCCCGGAGGAGATGACAGAGTCGGATGAATCAGACACGCAGCTGTCACAGTGCTGCTCCCCGGGACCGTAGGAGGTGCAGCGCGTGAGTGTGGAGAGCTCGGCGCTCTGCACTGAGGGCATGGTGGAGCAGAACTCGCGGTGGTCCACTGGTATGCTCCTCCGGTGTAAACTCTGCAGGTTGAAGGGAGGAAAGGGTATACTTCCTCTCCTTTTATCCATGTTCCGCAACTTGTCTCCTTTGTTCAAAGTCATGATTATAATATAAGCAGTTTGTTAATATTGTTTGTCCCACTAAGTAGACAGCCCATATTAGCCTACATTAAATACACTTATTTATTGTTTCTGTTCTGACATATCCCAGCTGCCAATATCTATAAACATAGCAGTTTTTTACAGATAAACATGCCAAACCTGCCTATTTAAAATATATAAACTTAGATGTATATTTGTCCAATGTCTTCTTTCCAACGTCTGAACTCCAATGGTCAAGAAAAATCCGTTTGGTATAGCTCCTTTCGTTTCTCTTCTACAGTGCGGTTCGGTTATGATCAGAGATGAGACGGAGCCCCTTATTTATTGCCCGGTAGGATCGCTGGCGTCAAAAAATAATCAGAAAAAAACAGCAGATTGTTCAAAATAAAAGATGTTTTAATAAATATATAAAAAGTTCTTACCTCTGGTGTCATGACCTCTGAAACGAAGGATGTTCTTTTTAAACTTGATCGGTCATATTTTAGGACTGCAAAAGTCTTCTCAATGATGGCTTCAGTCTAAAAAAAATATGAAATAAGCACAATATTCAGTAATTAAATTGCTGGAGCTCTTAAAAAAAGGTAAGCTCTACTAAAATGACAAAATAGTGTATTATAATAGCGTATAATAAGAGTATTTAATTAGCTCACTATTTTACACCTTGGTCCATGAACATGTTCCTGGTTTAAAACATGGACCTTCAAGTGTTTTAAATGGCTTGTTGATAAAGTAGGTGTACTTGTAGCCGGGTAAACTATGTGCAAGACAGGTATCCAAAGTATCCAAGACCAGGACAAAGAAAAACAATATGTCAGGCTAATATCTAAACATGTCTTTGGACTTTACCCATGTTTTAATACAAATATTTACCTGGTTTTCTTCAAAGACAGAAATGTTTCCATCTCTGAGCCTTTTCATTTTCAGGTCAAAAGTGGGGTTTTCAAGCAGGAACATTCTATTGGACCTCAATCTTCTGGACTGCAGGTCTTTTTCTAGTGTCTGCAAACAGAAAAAAACATAATTTTATTAGTGAATTTGTGAAGTGTAATGATGCTTATTGATGTAAATACACCGCACAACATAACATTAGACTTCTTTTCCTGCTGATTATTGGGTGGTATTCCAGATTTTAAATTTTAGTTCAGAAATTGAGTGCTGAAGAAGATTTCCTTTACTGTAACTCACTATTTTTTTAGTCAGTGTAAGACTGTTTTTCTATTGTGGTTTAATATAAATTACCATTGGTGTTACCATGTTTGCCATTAATTAATGAATCTATGGCAGCCCATAGCAGTATTATTTGACCTATTCAATGTTTGGTGAGTGTGACATATTTCTTTGACATTACAGGTACTCAAGAGTATTTGATGCTGCGCTACTGATCACATTAAGTACTTTCATTTATTTTAGTAAGTACATTTATTGAATCATAACAGTCAAGTTTGCAATTATGTTTTCTTGTCAGATATGTGCATATCAGTGTAACTGCTCAGTTGCCTATGTGAGACACGTGAAAATTCACAGAAATATGCACAATTTAAAACTGCAGTGTTGTATCCCTAATTGCAAAAGGACCTTTCGAAAATGTCACCCAGCTTCTGATGGCTCATTTCTCAGAGAACACCACAGGACTAGTTCTTCATGCAGATCTAAGTTTCCATTGAAAAAATACACTCTACACATGTGTGTGTTGTGTGTGTGTATGTATGTCATGTGTCAATTTATCAAGGGTTCACACACAAGGTTGTAATTTGCTGTATTTCAAAAGAATTTGACAGGAATTTTTTTGTCATGTTTCAGGTGGAACAGCAGGACACTGTATTCAGCGCTGGATGGTCAGCCTTGAGGGCCATGTAATATGTGAGGGGATGCAACCCACCTTCTTGACAGGGCTTGCTGCCTTATTTTCTATCTTCTACATCTTCAATCTCGAATACCAAGAAGAGGCCTCATGCACTCTTGAATTCATCCAAAGGTTAGGTATTTTCACTAAAACATGTGTTTCTTATCTCTTTAATGGTATACTATTGTGAACAAAACATTTTCTGCTTTTTGTTGTGTTGTTAATGTAAGTGAGTTACACAAATTGAGTTTTACACTGTCTGAAGAGACACTATTATTTTTCAGGCGCTTCATTGGTATAAACCCTGAGTGAGGCACCAAGGCTGGACGGGGCAAAGACTTGCCCAAAAAAACTGGCAAAGCCACCAGCAAAAAGATGACAACAGTCAACCCACATGTATCCACTCTGCTGAGAAGACTGATGGACTTTCACTGGGACTTCATTTAAAATGGTGAGATTATTCAGTCCCATTGCACACACACACACACACACACACACACACACACACACACACACAAAGACACCAGCTTGTCTCATTGCTTTAATTCTTTTTCCCTCACAACTTTTCTCTCTCTCTCTTACAGGGTAGAAAGTCTGAATTGCTGTTATTCACGCACCTCACCTGGTCCCTCAACACAAGCTCCATAACAAAGCCCAGCAGCGTCTCTACTTCCTGTAGACTGAGGAAAGCACACCTTCCACCTCCCATCCTCACCATGTTCTACAGAGGGACTGTAGAGAGCATCCTGAGCGCCTGCATTACCGTCTGGTTCAGGAGCTGCAACATCTCGGAGCCCAAGACCCTACAGCGGATAGTGAGGATAGCCGAGAAGATCATTGGTGTCTCTCTCCCCTCCATCAGTGACATCTACACCACACGCTGCATCCGCAAAGTCACCAGCATTGTGGAAGACCCAACCCACCCATCACACGGTCTCTTCACTCTGATGCCGTCCGGCAAAAGATACAGGAGCATCCGAGCCTCCACCTCCAGGCAGTCAGGCTCCTCAACTCCCAGACACAGAACTGACACACACCAACACTGATCTGACCCCACACACGCACAAAAAGACTGCACTGAACCCCCCACCAGAAATAGTTGCTGCTCTCCCACAGGACCTATTAACTACCTCAGAACCACTGTGTTCATGTATGTTCCATATGATACAGTATATCACTCATCTCAGACACCACTTAGACCACATTGCACTGTACCAGCTCTTTACACCATTATGTCTCAATTGTCTCTGGCCTGTTGTATTTATTGTAATGTTTTGCTGTGAGATTGCCCTATGCTGCACATTTTGCACAGTCTTGAACTGCTACCCTGCCGCACTTTATGTTGTCTGTTGTACTGTCAATTTGTGTTACACCATGGTTGCGGAGGAACGAAATTTCGTCACACTGTGTACCTGCACTCTGATGTAATGACAATAAAAAGCCACTTGACTTGAAGTTTGTCTGGATTGTTCCTGTTGTTTCATTATCGGAACTGTTATGTTGTGACTAGTTTCATGTCAACATTTCCGAGTCTGAATGCCTTGTTCTTTTATTGCACTATTTTCAGTCAAAGGGTTGTGTTGTTTTTTTGTTTGTTTTTTTTTTTTTTACAAAGAAGGCACTATTTGAATGTAGAGAATTTAAATTATGTTAAAATAAAAGGCAAAGTGCATTAAGAAGCTGTGTTTTTTTCACATTGCAATTACATACTGCTAAATTCACAAATCACATTCTGTTGTAGTTTGTAGATTTTGTTGTAGTTTTGTAGAGTACTACTATTATTATCATAACTATAATTATAAATGTCAGTTATGGAAGCAGTGGTGTATTATTATTATGGTTACTATTAATACTTTTACTACTATTATTGTCACGGTGAGGCGGCCCTCTACCGGCCGCCTCTGTCCACAGCGGCTGTTGTTGTTGCTGTTGTTTGGTGACGTCATGTGCGTCCCTCAGGTGGGCAGAGCCCGTGATCCGTCTCACCTGAGGGTCGTTTGTTTGCCTATATATGTCTTGTCTTTGTACCAGATGACCGCTGGTCATTATATCCTTAATTTGGGGATATTGCACGGGTTTTAGGTTTGCACACTTTCTATTAAACCATCCTTTTTCCCTGAGACTTGGTGTGATCGCTTCCTTTTAGTTGCTCACCCCCGCCCGTCACAGAATGACCAGCCACCCTTCGGAAGCCGCCGAGTCTCTTTTTCTTTCTCCTTCGTTCGTGGTCATGTCTCGTGGTAAGTGTTTGTCTGCGTGGTGTTTTGTGAAGAGTTCCGCCTTGCTTTTGTGTTGTGTTTGTGGCACGGCGTGGACCAGGGCTGTCTGCCCTGGGAAAACTCTTCCTGTCTGTTGTTTGTTAGTTTGTTTGAAGAGCTCCGCCGTGTCTGTGTTTGTGGCACGGCGAGGACCAGGGCGTCTTCCCTGGAAAGGCTCTTCATGTTTTGTGTTGGTTAAAACGTGTGTTCATGTCGACGAATGTGTGGATCAGTGTGCGTGCTCGTTATGTTTAATGTTACATGTTTTGTGTGTGACGCGGTCGCCGCTCGTCACTGTCGCCTCGCTCCCCGTGTGTCTTGTGTTAAATGTGGGGAGCGACTGCGACTCTGGTTTTAGGTTTGCACACTTTCTATTAAACCATCAGTTTTCCCTGAGACTTGGCGAGATCGCTTCCTTTTAGTTGCTCACCCCCGCCCGTCACAATTATTATCATAACTATTATTATAAACTGTTATGGAAGCAGTGGTGGATAATGTAATTGTAATGACAATATAGCCATTATTTTACTTTATTATTATTCTACTTTACAATGTTATTTTATTATATTTTACCATTGTATGTACCTTATGCTTTGGCAATACAAATGTACATATTTGTCATGCCAATAAAGCGCCATTGAATTGGATTGAATTGGATTAGAATGTGGAACATAACACTTCTTACACTGCCCTGATGTCATAATAATGACACATATGAGGATCATTCCATGTACACTATAATTTCAGATCAGATTGTGTAGTGTGACGCAACTGACCATGTTTGCCAAAATGAAGTGTCTCTGGTGTTGGTGTGCAGGGGGAATCCAGGACGAGTCAACAGACACAGACATGAACAAGGAGTCCAGAAGAGAAATCAAACTAAAAGCTAAAAGAAAAGCAAAAGAGGAGACAGAAAACATCATTCCCTTGAGTGAGTGAATGAGTACAATGTTTACAACTTATTTTGTGGCATGTATAGGGACTTATTTAAGGTATTTTTCTTTGAACACAGTTCAGTAAAGCTCAGTATCAGTAAGGTTCATGTAAATGGTTTATTCACTGTGTATCTTTATGCTTGTAGCAGTACTGAAAGTCTTTCCCTTTAGAAAATCATTAATAAATTGCAATAATTAGAATTCACAGGAAACAAACACAGTTACATGTTACTCCTAGGTAGCGTTAAGTAACTTTGGAGTTCATTATTATGGGTCAGGGGCTGTACTGTGATACTGATCACATCACCCTGGTAAAACCTCTATTAATGTCAATACCAGAAAAACAAGCATCAACACAGCTCAACTGAAAAACATTCATCTGACATTCTCATGTAAAATTGATTAGTGTATGTTGAAGAAATTTTTTTTTGTTGTTGCAGAAGCTCCTGTGACCGATGATCTGGATAAGATGATCGATGATCTCTTCCACTTTCTCCAGGACTATTCTTCTGACCTTCCACCTCTAGGTGATCAAGAGACATTCATACAAAATCCCATACTGAAAACACATTTGCTAATTTACTGACATCAACTTGTTCAATACTTATTAATATCAATACCATAGAAGTTTACATTAACACATCAGCATCAGTACGATTCATGTAAATGGTTTATTCACTGTGTATCTTTATGCTTGTAGCAGTACTGGAAGTCTTTTCCTTTTGAAAATCATTAATAAATTGCAATAATCAGAATTCACAGGAAACAAACACAGTTACTCCTAGGTAGCGTTACGTAACTTTGGAGTTTATTGCTAGAGCCATTAAGTGAAAAATAAGAGAAAAAGAAACAGAAAATAGGTCTGTTCTATAGGATTTCTCTTTTCTTTCTATTTTTGTTGTTATTTTTGTCTGTTTTGTTCTTGTCTTTGTTCTTTTTTGTATTTCTCTGTAAAGCATCCTTGGGTACTTTGAAAGGCGCTATATAAGTGGAAATTATTATTATTATTATTATTATTATTATGGGTCAGGGGCTGTACTGTGATACTGATCACATCACCCTGGTAAAACCCCTATTAATGTCAATACCAGAAAAACAAGCATAAAAACAGCTCAAATTAAAAACATTCATCTGACATTCTCATGTAAAATTAGAGTATGTTGAAAAAAAAAATTTTGTTGTTGCAGAAACACCTGTTCTGGACTTTTCTTCTCATCTTCCACCTCTAGGTGATCAAGAAACATTCATACAAAAAACACATTTGCTAATTTACTGAAGTTTACATTAACACAGATCAGCTGAAAAATATTCACCTGTTATTACCACACAATATTTAATAAGGGCTTCTTGAAAAAAATTTTTTTGCAGAAGGAACTATGAAATATGTGTTCTCGACATCTGTCAGGAACCCTCACAGGCTCCCTTGGACAAGACTGAGGTCTCTTGCACCCTGCATGTAGGTGACCAAGAGACATTCATACAGAATCCTATGCTGATTACACGTTTGCTAATTTACTGACATCAACCTGTTCAATAGCTAGTAATATAAATAAGAGAGACTCTTACATTTACAGAAATCAGCTGAAAAATATTAACCTGTTATTACCATTTAATATTTAATAAGGGCGTGTTGAAAAAAAATCTTTTTTTTTGCAGAAGGAACTTTGAAAGGAACTCTCAACGAGTCCTGTCAGGAGATCTTGCAACTCACCTCTAGCCTGTTCCTGTGTCTTCATGTTGTTGTTGTTGTTGTGGTGTTTGTCCCTCAGGTGGGCGGAGCCCGCGATCCGTCTCACAGTCTTGTTGTTGTTGTTGTTGTGGTGTTTGTCCCTCAAGTTGGCGGAGCCCGTGATCCGTCTCACAGTCGTGTTTTTGTTGTTGTTGTGGTGTTTGTCCCTCAGGTGGGCGGAGCCCGCGATCCGTCTCACCTGAGGGTCGTTTGTTTGTCTATGTATGTCTTGTCTTTGTACCAGTTGACCGCTGGTTATTATACCCTTAATTTTGAACAAGTCACGGGTTTTTGGTTTACGCACTTATTCTATTAAACCATACATTTTCCCTAAGACTTGGCGTGATCGTTTCCTTTTTGTTTCACTCACCCTGCCCGTCACACATGCAAGTCTGTCAACATCGACTTTTCATCATCAGTTTAGGCTCCCATAATCCCTCATGTTCTGTTTTTACAATATAAAATATACAAATATATGCCTGTTCAGTTGTCTAGTCCGTTGTCAGTTGAATTACAACCATTTTTGCATCCCCCCAAAAAACTCTTTTTTTTTGTTTTTTTTTTGGTTCAACCACATTAACATACTCATTTGGTCCTATTGTTCAGTCTCAGAAAGCTATTGGGTCACACATTTGTATATAAGGCCTGCCCTCAGGTCGAGAAGTCACACAACCTCCAGATTTTTGAGAGAGCATCAACCCCTTCATTTACTGGACTGGATTTATCTGATTGAAGTAAGTAAAATGCTTTAAATATTTTTTTTTGTGTTTATTACAGTGTCTAGAACTTGTCCATATGTATTCATTGTGGAAAATGTGCATTACATTTTATTTAGAGCTTGTTTTGTAAGCGTTGCAATATTACAACGTTGGGTGAATGTGGTAGTCAAAATATCCCTGTTTTGAGAGGAACCTCTTCAGAGGACCTTCCATTTACATTTTTTCTATATAACTTTAAACTACACATGATTTATACATTCTAGCCTTATATTAGATTACATATTATTGTATTAGAAACTAGTTTGCAAAGGTATATATTGCCATATATAATCATTTTCATTTACTTATAATGAATTCTAACCACCTGCAACATTCAGTATTTTCCCCTTATCACAGAAAGCAGGACTTTCTAACAAAGAAATTCTTTTTGTGCATGTCTGCTCTTTGGCTTGGCTATTGATAAGGAAATGTTCCTATATCAATTCATAGACATAGCAGTTGTGGGGGATAATGGGGGAGGGCTTTTCTGTTGTTCTGGAGCAGGTGTTGATGCTCAGGAATGTAAGGTGTTGTTGTAAAATGGAGGTTACCTGCATACCTATTATTATGATAATCAGAGTTTACAATTGGTCAGCTATGCACTGTTGTGTGACCAGTGAAATGTGTGAATAGGTTATTTCAGTGCAATTTGTAAACACTAGGGTTAGGGTTAGGGTTAGGGTTTTTCTGCAGGTTATCTAGAATCTAATAAGCATGTGTGCTGTTTATATTCAATTTTATTTTTTCCATTTCAGAATGCGACCAGCAAGGACAGATCGTCGGTACGGTGTGATGGATGTGATTGAGATTATCCAAAATGGAGAGAGTGATGTGGACATAGAGTTTGACGACACTGATGCGAGTGATGAGGAGTCAGATAACGATGCCTGTGTAGACAAAGAAAACCAGGAACCCACTGACTGCACAGCCAGGACATTGGACATTGAGCCCCAATCAAATGAACACATCAAGCCCCGTGACAGATATCGCTGGCAAAAAAAGGATTTCATCAGTCCCAATACTGATTTTTCTGGTCCAGCTCTCGCAGATGATGCAACTGTCCTCCACACACCGCTGCAGTACTTTGAAAAGTTTGTCTCAGAAGACATGATTCAAGCTCTGGCAACCCATACAAATGAGTACAGCGTTCAAAGTAATGGAAGATCTGTGAACACCACAATCAAGGAAATACAGAAAATGTTGGGCATGTACCTGAGGATGGGCTTGGTCCAAATGGCTGGAACCCGTATGTATTGGGAGACAGATACGCGGCACTCCCCAGTTGCTGATGTGATGCCCCGCAACAGATTCCAATCTCTTTTGACAACATTACATTTTGTGAACAATTCAACAGTGTCAGAGACTGAAAAGAGGGACAAACTCTGGAAACTCAGACCATGGCTTGAGTCATACAGAGAGAAATGCCTGCAGGTGGCACCCGAAGAGCACAATTCTGTGGATGAGATGATGATTCCTTTCAAGGGGAGGTTCAGCAGCATCAAGCAGTATATGCGAGGCAAGCCACACCCATGGGGATTCAAAGTATGGGTGAGAGCTGGAATCTCTGGCATGATGCTTGACTTTGATGTTTACCAAGGGAGCAACACTGGAATACGAGTCAAATCTGAACTTGGATTGTCAGGTGATGTTGTGATGAAGCTTGCCTCCACACTTCCAAAGGGTCAGAACTACAAGATCTATGCAGACAACTATTTCACTTCTGTTCCATTGGTAGGGAAGCTCCTTGAGGATGGAATCCATTATGTGGGAACAGGCAGGCAGGTGCGCCTACCCAACTGCAATCTTGAAGATGACAAGAGCTTGAAGAAGAAGGGTAGAGGAAGCTTTGACTACAGAGTGGAGGGAAAACACAACATCTGTGCTGTCAAATGGTATGACAACAGGGCAGTCACACTAGTGTCATCCTTCGCTGGACCAGAACCTGTGGAGAAGATTCGACGCTGGGACAAAGCCAACAAAACCTACATTGAAGTTGAAAGGCCTTACATTGTGGGTACCTACAACAAATACATGGGAGGCGTGGATTTGTTGGACTCGTTCACAGCGAAATACAAGTTCGCCCTGAAATCCCGGCGTTGGTACATGTACATCTTCTGGCACACCATCACCCTTGCTGTGGTCAACGCCTGGCTCCTCTACAAGCGGCACTGCCAAGCTCTCAAGATGCCAAAGAAGGAGATAATGAACATGAGAAAGTTCCAGGCACAAGTAGCATCCTCTCTCATTCTGGTAAGAATCTATTTCTGCTATTTGCCATGTTTGTGACTTGTATCATCATACATTTTTAGCATATACATGCATTGATTATTAATAGTAATATTGATGCTTCTCTTTCCAGGTGAACACAACACCGAAAACTCCGAAGAGAGGACGACCATCTTCAAACCCAGATGCGGCAGGGAGTCCTTTGAATGCTGGGAAGAGACCATCCCCAGGTGATGGGAGTCCAAACTGTCCCTCTTCCAAGAAAGCATGTACACACCCCCCGCAGGATGTGCGCAAGGACCAAACTGGACATTTCCCAATGAAGGTGAAGAGAGGACGCTGCAGACACTGCAGTAAAGGGTATACTAATACCCAATGCAGCAAGTGTGATGTTCGCCTCTGTTTTTCAGAAGACAAGAACTGTTTCTGGGACTATCACTGTACATAAATGTTCTATTGACTACACACTGATGCCAGAGCTGTCCCAGTTCTTGTTGTTGCAATAAATGACTGTTCAGAACAACATGACTGAGGTTATTTTTCATGTTTTAGTGTTCTGGGACAAAAGCAAAACCCTGCAAAAGAATCCTTAGTTCTGTATTGTTGTTCAGACAATGAGTGCAAATGCAGGAGATTCTGCTCCCCATTGAGCCCAATGTTGCAATATTACAACGTTTCCATAAAACTTAACAAAACATATATTTTTTAAAAACACATCATTTTCAGCATCAAAGGCCTCCTACAACAACATCTTAATGGTTGAAAAAATTTTTTTTGGTGTTTTTCTATATCTGGGTCTTACAGGGTTAACATAAAATTCAAGGACCTTTCAATGACTTTCCAGGACCAACTTCCTCAAATTCAAGGACTGCACCTGCCAGCATTTACCTACTCTTACCCCTGAATATGTTATCAAAAAACGATGTTAATACAACGCAAATTCAAAAGACTGAATGTCATTTCAAGCCATGCATCCTGAAATTTTTTGTGCATGACATTAAGCGCTGATTCTACGAAAACGTCACTCACACTCAACATGACTGGCAAGTTAGCGATGCACATCTGAGATGACGACATTCACGTAAAATGGCTATAGTTGTTGAAGGATCAACAACTACCTACAGGAAACACTTGCTTTCGGTGCTGAACAAACAAACAAATTTCTCTACAGGAGAATGACCAAACTTTGCCAAGTAAAAGTCAGCATAAGCCCTGTAGAATCAATGTAATTTTAAATGAACTTGTGCTGGCAAAATAATGACATGTTGACAGTAGACAAATAATAATAATAATAACAATAATACACATATGCATATACACATACAGTACATACATAAAACAGAGGAGCAAAGCCATATAATGAGATCAAGGACCGTCAAGGACGGCTGTCTTTTATGCCTGTTTTCAAAAACTTTCCAGGGCCTTGAACTTATTTTTTCAGATTCACAAACTTTCAAGGATTTCAAGGACCCGTGGGAACCCTGGTTCATGGTCAGCCACTGGTCAGTGTTCATTCACACCGTCCCCTCAAAAGCCCTCAATGTCTAAAATACAGTAAATAGTACAGGAAGAGGTGCCTTACACAATCACCAACTATAACAGCCTAAAATGTGGTTAGAAATGAGGGGGAGAGACAAGTAATTTTTTTTTTACCTTATTTTCAGTAGTTTTTAGCACTTTGAGTTGCATGTATGTATGAAAGGTGCTATACAAATAAAGATTATTATTACAGTGGTACCTCGAGATACGAGCTGCTCTATATACGAGCAATCCAAGATACGAGCACCGAGACGAGCAAAATTTCTGTTCGACACCCGAGTGCACGCTCGAGATACGAGCATGAACCACTAGGTGGCAGTACAGTACTATATGGAAAAAAAGAAATAATTAATCAGCTCAAAGACACACTCAAACGCTTTTCTTTTTCACCCTCCCCCACAACCTTAGGTTTAAAAACACAAACATACCTGTATGTGCGGAGATGACGTCATTTAGCGCGTTCTAGCAGCCAATAGCGTTTTTTAAATTTTAAACACATCCAGCAGAACAATGAACTGATGGTTCACACCATCACCCCCCCCTCACCCGTCTACCTATAAGTGGCTGCATGTACATAACAAAGGGTGGCCTAATGGAATGCAAATATCCCCAGAACTGCCCCCTGGTGGAGACCAGGTGGAAAAAGTGTGGAATGAAAATGCTGGGACTCCTAGTGTTAAAACTACATTCCCAGAGATTGATGCTATGGCTTTGAAATTGGTACCAAACGATAGGTAATAACATTTTCATTTATCTGGTATAAAACACATAGACACTATGTACATTTCAACTATATTTAATGCAAAAACATACATATTTTTGATGCTTGGAAAGGATGACATCGTATGATACATGACCAGTGTTGGGAACGTTACTTTAAAAAAGTAATTAGTTATAGTTACTCACTACTTGTTCAAAAACGTAACTGAGTTAGTAACTGAATTACTCTATAATACAAGTAACTCGTTACCAGGGAAAGTAACTATTTGCATTACAGTAAAAAAAAAGTTATATGCCAATGAATAAGGATTTTTTGAAAAAGCAGTTTTCACAGTCAGTTGAAATGAGTATTTATTGCACATCAACAGACCAGTGCAGGATAAAATCCTTTAAAATCCCAAATCTTTGTAAATAATAATAATAATAAAAAGCAAAAGTAAACAGTTACACTATATAAAGTGCATTTAAATCAAATATCAAATATATTTGTATAGCGCTTTTCACAACATATGTTGTCACAAAGCGCTTTACAGTATTTACAAAGTTAACAATACTATGGGTCCAAATCCCTTATGAGCAAGCCAAAGGCGACAGTGGCAAGGAAAAACTCCCTAGATGGTGGGGAATAGGAAGAAACCTTGGGAGGACCAAGACTCAAAAGGGAACCCATCCTCCATTGGGCGGCCCGTTAACACACAAATTACACAAAAACAAATTATACAGACTAATACACAAGTTACAAATAAATCACACAATCAGGCTAAGTATAAGGTAACTAGAATGAAAGTTCTGGGTGCTGATATTGTCAATGTAAATGTCTTATGATGAACGCCAGGTTTTCATTCCATGTCGGAGCGATGATACTGGAATTGTAGGCTCCAACTGCAGTGTTACTCCCCAAGTGAACCTCGGAGAAGAAAGATATGTGATGTGGTAAATATGTAACAGATTATTCAAAGGCCAAACTACATCTATTTACATATTTACATTGACATCTATCAAATTAAATTAAATTCTCTCAACCTGAAACAACTGGATTGTTCAGAACAGAAGTAAACTTAAGAATAAAACCTCTATTCTTAAATAAATCAAATACCCAGTCTGGTAGACATTCAGGAACTTCAAGTATTTTCTTAAATAATGTTTATATCGCCACCTTGAAAATGATAATTTTTCTTCGGCTTGCTTCTGACTCGCTATTTCTGTCTCTTCTCCGTTTTTGTCGTGTCACTGGTGTGCTTTGGCGCGCGTGTAAAAACACTGGCTCGGATTGGCTACCATAACGCTGCCTTAGCCTTGTTAAGTTAAACAGGTGTTACACCGAGGACTGTGACCTATCGAGATCTGTTACTCCTCACTAGCCTGGGCAGTGGTCCGCTCGCATTACTGTTAGTATATCAATATATAGTAACGCACCGCTTTTAATGACCAGTAACGTCAACGGCGTTGTAACGACAGGAAAAGTAATTAATTATATTATCCCGTTACTGACAAAATGACGCCGTTATCGCAACACTGTACATGACTATCTCAAAAATGTTACTCTATTGTACATATATCACAATGATCACACATTACATTGAGAAATAGGTTTGAACCAACTAAGCTTTATATCTTAATTTAAGATTGTGAACTGCTGAGATCGTGGCATCTGTAAGACATCTGCACAGCGGGAAAGTGGTCAGCGATACAAGTGAACAGGACGAACCAACAGAGAAGAGAAGAAAGGTGGAAAAATCTCCTGCCACAAGGTGTTCCGGTCATGTGTATCTCATTGGGCAGCCCAGCTCCAGCATCAGTGGCTGTCAACTTCCTACTAATCGCCAGGTGTATCGCCATTCTGGAGTATGGCAAGGATTAAAACACTTACTAGACCAAATGCAGTCAATCACTCATTGCAGTTCCTTTCTCTTCCTCTGTTGTGTTGTCTCTTCTCTTGTTTTTGACTATTTTCCTGTATTTCTCATGGAGGATCATGAAGTGATTGACTGCATTTGGTCTAGTGTTTTAATCCTTGCCATACTCCAGAATGGCAAAACAACATCCAGTGTATCATGGGCTAGAGAACTATTGTCACTGTACAAGCCAACCTAGAAAATCCTGAAGCTACTGGATTACTGAAGGTTTGCCTACCGCTTCAGACTCTGTGTCCCAGCGACAACAGAGGTCTACGAATGGCTGCTTTTGAACCGTCCCTTCACCAGTCGGTGTCTGTGACATGGCGGGCAGAAAGCCCCGCCTTTGTCGCTCTCTGGCAGTTTGTCCCGGAGAGCAACGATGCCGTCCACCCTCTGCTATGTCACAAAAGCCTGGTGACGCAGCTCCACCGGACCGTCAGCCACGTCGACCACGCGATGATGGCCTTGAACGCTGTCGGGTCCCAGACTCTCCTGGGAATTAAAGAAAGAGAAATACAGATATTTCTGTATCCTAATCGTCAGGACATCACCCCTCCTTCCCCTCTGTCTTGCCAGCAATCAGCAGGACCAAACATCACCCTTTATTATGTTAATTAACAGAGCAAGAATGAGGCAGCAGCTCTGTGGTGCACCCAGAAAGTCTAATACTACCGCTACTAATATCCTCTGTAAATATATAGCACATGTATTTGTTTGATACTCTCATTGGCTTTATTGGGTATTTTCTGTCTAGAATAGATTCAAACAATTTTTTCCCCAATTATTTAGCAGATAGATAGATAGATAGATAGATAGATAGATAAATAGATAGATAGATAGATAGATAGATAGATAGATAGATAGATAGATAGATAGATAGAGAGACAGAGAGAGACAGAGAGAGTACTTGGTGAAGCCAATTAGCACCGCCATGATAATGCTAATTTCCGGTACCATTAGTATGGGATTTCCAATATAACATTAGCATGGAGCTAATTGTCGGCCGAGAGTGAAGTCAAATCTTTGATATATTATAATTTCTTTCATTTGATTATTAATGAAACTAATGGTATAAATAAAAAAGCGACCTTATTGATAGATGTTGTACTTGGTGTTTTAGAAAGCCAATTAGCACCGCCATGATAATGCTAATTTCCGGTAGCATTGGTATGGGATTTCCAATATAACATTAGCATGGAGCTAATTGTCGGCCGAGAGTGAAGTCAAATCTTTCATATATTATCATTTCCTTCATTTGATTATTAATGAAACGAATAGTATATTTTTTATTAAATTGAATTATCAATGTATCTTTACCTTATAAAGGATTAAATGTCCACCCCAAGAGGATTTGATGTCTTCAAATGTATTTTTTGTTTTAAGCATAATTGGTTGTCCTGTAGGTCAGTGGATAAGGTGTTGGGCGACAGGCCACTCAGTGCAGGGTTCAAACCCCACTGTGACCTCCTGATCCTGGCTAATAGCTGGTATGCATCGGTTGAGGGGGGACTGGCCCGAACCAAGCCAACGCTACAGGAAAACCTTTTCTTCATTACTACTAATGCTTTACATTAGACAAACAGCCTGCTCGCTCTTTGCTGTTTTAGAAAGCCAATTAGCACCGCCATGATAATGCTAATTTCCGATAGCATTCCTATGGGATTTCCAATATAACGTTAGCATCCAGCTAATTGTCGGCTGAGAGTGAAGTCAAATCTTTCATATATTATCATTTCCTTCATTTGATTATTAATATAAACTAATAGTATATTTTTTATTCAATTGAATTATCAATGTATCTTTACCTTATAAAGGATTAAATGTCCGCCCCAAGAGGATTTGATCATTTTTTATTATTATCAAACAGTGCTCCTTCACTACAAGTACAACTATACACACATAATAAACATATAACAACATATTTAAAACTTGTAAATCCTGTAAAGCTGCTTTGTGACAACATGTGTTGTGGAAAACCAAAATATATTTCATTGGATTTGATTTGATATTTACATTTTTTTTATTATGTACAACTATTTACTACAGGGCAGGTGGGGCGTTTGGCTCACTAGACCTGTTCAAAAAACTACTTTTTCATTAACACTAATCTTTGGAGGACAACTTTTATTTTTATGTAAGAATCAAAAGAAAACAATTCTGTAAAATACAGTACAGTAGTAATAAAAATAATTGGGGTTAGGTGGCGAGGCGAGAAAAGAGGGTCAGTGTTCAGTGTTCATCAGGGTTCCCACACCTTGGTTAACATAAAATTCAAGGACCTTTCAATGACTTTCCAGGACCAACTTCCTCAAATTCAAGGACTGCACCTGCCAGCATTTACCTACTCTTACCCCTGAATATGTTATCAAAAAACGATGTTAATACAACGCAAATTCAAAAGACTGAATGTCATTTCAAGCCATGCATCCTGAAATTTTTTGTGCATGACATTAAGCGCTGATTCTACGAAAACTTCACTCACACTCAACATGACTGGCAAGTTAGCGATGCACATCTGAGATGACGACATTCACGTAAAATGGCTATAGTTGTTGAAGGATCAACAACTACCTACAGGAAACACTTGCTTTCGGTGCTGAACAAACAAACAAATTTCTCTACAGGAGAATGACCAAACTTTGCCAAGTAAAAGTCAGCATAAGCCCTGTGCAAAATAATGACATGTTGACAGTAGACAAATAATAATAATAATAACAATAATACACATATGCATATACACATACAGTACATACATAAAACAGAGGAGCAAAGCCATATAATGAGATCAAGGACCGTCAAGGACGGCTGTCTTTTATGCCTGTTTTCAAAAACTTTCCAGGGCCTTGAACTTATTTTTTCAGATTCACAAACTTTCAAGGACTTCAAGGACCCGTGGGAACCCTGAAGGTAGCTCTGCGGGACTTGAGGGACTTTGGTTTGTCATCAGGGGCTAATCTCCGGGAAGAAGCAGTGGCCGTGTTTATTTTGCCGAGTCTACCATGCATCAGTCAGCTAGCGGCGGCTAAACGCTTGCAGCTTTCACCTCAGCTGCCTAGGGAGGGGGGGACATGGGGGCCTATCTTCTCAATCACATGGTTTAAGGAGCGAGCCCCCTGGAAAAGATGATGCGCAACTAACCGTCTACTGACAATTCTCTGGAGCGCCCCAGGTCACTCTTGTTTCCCACCAGGATGACGGGGATGTTTTCCGACTGGTGCGCCCAGCGAAGCTGTATGCGCAGCTCCGAAGCCTTCTCAAAGCTGGACTTGTCCGTCACCGAGTTTACAATGATGTAGGCGTCGCCCATCCACATGCACTGATCCTTCAGCCACTGGCTGTTATCCTGTGGAATGGCACCCGGTTAATACAAAAGGCGCAGAACGCTCTGTGGCGTATCACCAATCCTGTGGTTTTAGGTGGTTGTTATCAGCGAGTGACTCGCTCACCTGTTCCCATATGTCCTACAAAAGCAGATTTGTCTCTTCTTCGTTGACGATGATTGACCTATCATATGTGTT
Source organism: Brachyhypopomus gauderio (assembly GCF_052324685.1). Taxonomy (NCBI): domain Eukaryota; kingdom Metazoa; phylum Chordata; class Actinopteri; order Gymnotiformes; family Hypopomidae; genus Brachyhypopomus; species Brachyhypopomus gauderio. Next base: position 67,514 of record NW_027507176.1, read on the forward strand.
TCCTGATGGGAAGAAGGAAGTAAGAAATAAGAACATTTATTCTGAAGTACTCAGCATCTCTTATCACAGTACCAGAGTCACCTATCCCAGTATCTAGACAGTAGGATTTTGACAAATCATCCATCAATCTGAGCCCTGACCGTGGAGTTTTCCTTTAGAGCCAGTGTATTAATCTTTTACACCCACTCTGCCTGGTGTTTGACTACAACTACCTAAGCTCTATTTGAGTAATGGGTGCAGCTGTGGCTGGCTGGAAATAGCAGAAATCAATACACCTTTACCTGCTCTCCCATATGACCCATTACACTGTCTGTTAGTCAGACCAGATTGTGAGGTCCTTGAATTAGCTTAATCCCATGTCCTTGGAACATGTTCTACTAAAAAGCAAGCATTATCTCGCAACAACAAAAGTGCCCACATTGGCACCAAGACTTTACCTGTCTCCTCTGAGTCGTGACTGTCCTCAACTCCACCAAATATCCTCGCCAGACTCGACTTCCCTACGTTGAGCTCGCCAAGAAGCACAACCTTGTAGGTGTGTCCATGGGAGTCGCTCCCGGAGGAGATGACAGAGTCGGATGAATCAGACACGCAGCTGTCACGGTGCTGCTCCCCGGGACCGTAGGAGGTGCAGCGCGTGAGTGTGGAGAGCTCGGCGCTCTGCACTGAGGGCATGGTGGAGCAGAACTCGCGGTGGTCCACTGGTATGCTCCTCCGGTGTAAACTCTGCAGGTTGAAGGGAGGAAAGGGTATACTTCCTCTCCTTTTATCCATGTTCCGCAACTTGTCTCCTTTGTTCAAAGTCATGATTATAATATAAGCAGTTTGTTAATATTGTTTGTCCCACTAAGTAGACAGCCCATATTAGCCTACATTAAATACACTTATTTATTGTTTCTGTTCTGACATATCCCAGCTGCCAATATCTATAAACATAGCAGTTTTTTACAGATAAACATGCCAAACCTGCCTATTTAAAATATATAAACTTAGATGTATATTTGTCCAATGTCTTCTTTCCAACGTCTGAACTCCAATGGTCAAGAAAAATCCGTTTGGTATAGCTCCTTTCGTTTCTCTTCTACAGTGCGGTTCGGTTATGATCAGAGATGAGACGGAGCCCCTTATTTATTGCCCGGTAGGATCGCTGGCGTCAAAAAATAATCAGAAAAAAACAGCAGATTGTTCAGATTTAATGTTAATAAAAATAAAAGATGTTTTAATAAATATATAAAAAGTTCTTACCTCTGGTGTCATGACCTCTGAAACGAAGGATGTTCTTTTTAAACTTGATCGGTCATATTTTAGGACTGCAAAAGTCTTCTCAATGATGGCTTCAGTCTAAAAAAAATATGAAATAAGCACAATATTCAGTAATTAAATTGCTGGAGCTCTTAAAAAAAGGTAAGCTCTACTAAAATGACAAAATAGTGTATTATAATAGCGTATAATAAGAGTATTTAATTAGCTCACTATTTTACACCTTGGTCCATGAACATGTTCCTGGTTTAAAACATGGACCTTCAAGTGTTTTAAAGGGCTTGTTGATAAAGTAGGTGTACTTGTAGCCGGGTAAACTATGTGCAAGACAGGTATCCAAAGTATCCAAGACCAGGACAAAGAAAAACAATATGTCGGGCTAATATCTAAACATGTCTTTGGACTTTACCCATGTTTTAATACAAATATTTACCTGGTTTTCTTCAAAGACAGAAATGTTTCCATCTCTGAGCCTTTTCATTTTCAGGTCAAAAGTGGGGTTTTCAAGCAGGAACATTCTATTGGACCTCAATCTTCTGGACTGCAGGTCTTTTTCTAGTGTCTGCAAACAGAAAAAAACATAATTTTATTAGTGAATTTGTGAAGTGTAATGATGCTTATTGATGTAAATACACCGCACAACATAACATTAGACTTCTTTTCCTGCTGATTATTGGGTGGTATTCCAGATTTTAAATTTTAGTTCAGAAATTGAGTGCTGAAGAAGATTTCCTTTACTGTAACTCACTATTTTTTTAGTCAGTGTAAGACTGTTTTTCTATTGTGGTTTAATATAAATTACCATTGGTGTTACCATGTTTGCCATTAATTAATGAATCTATGGCAGCCCATAGCAGTATTATTTGACCTATTCAATGTTTGGTGAGTGTGACATATTTCTTTGACATTACAGGTACTCAAGAGTATTTGATGCTGCGCTACTGATCACATTAAGTACTTTCATTTATTTTAGTAAGTACATTTATTGAATCATAACAGTCAAGTTTGCAATTATGTTTTCTTGTCAGATATGTGCATATCAGTGTAACTGCTCAGTTGCCTATGTGAGACACGTGAAAATTCACAGAAATATGCACAATTTAAAACTGCAGTGTTGTATCCCTAATTGCAAAAGGACCTTTCGAAAATGTCACCCAGCTTCTGATGGCTCATTTCTCAGAGAACACCACAGGACTAGTTCTTCATGCAGATCTAAGTTTCCATTGAAAAAATACACTCTACACATGTGTGTGTTGTGTGTGTGTATGTATGTCATGTGTCAATTTATCAAGGGTTCACACACAAGGTTGTAATTTGCTGTATTTCAAAAGAATTTGACAGGAATTTTTTTGTCATGTTTCAGGTGGAACAGCAGGACACTGTATTCAGCGCTGGATGGTCAGCCTTGAGGGCCATGTAATATGTGAGGGGATGCAACCCACCTTCTTGACAGGGCTTGCTGCCTTATTTTCTATCTTCTACATCTTCAATCTCGAATACCAAGAAGAGGCCTCATGCACTCTTGAATTCATCCAAAGGTTAGGTATTTTCACTAAAACATGTGTTTCTTATCTCTTTAATGGTATACTATTGTGAACAAAACATTTTCTGCTTTTTGTTGTGTTGTTAATGTAAGTGAGTTACACAAATTGAGTTTTACACTGTCTGAAGAGACACTATTATTTTTCAGGCGCTTCATTGGTATAAACCCTGAGTGAGGCACCAAGGCTGGACGGGGCAAAGACTTGTCCAAAAAAACTGGCAAAGCCACCAGCAAAAAGATGACAACAGTCAACCCACATGTATCCACTCTGCTGAGAAGACTGATGGACTTTCACTGGGACTTCATTTAAAATGGTGAGATTATTCAGTCCCATTGCACACACACACACACACACACACACACACACACACACACACACACACACAAAGACACCAGCTTGTCTCATTGCTTTAATTCTTTTTCCCTCACAACTTTTCTCTCTCTCTCTTACAGGGTAGAAAGTCTGAATTGCTGTTATTCACGCACCTCACCTGGTCCCTCAACACAAGCTCCATAACAAAGCCCAGCAGCGTCTCTACTTCCTGTAGACTGAGGAAAGCACACCTTCCACCTCCCATCCTCACCATGTTCTACAGAGGGACTGTAGAGAGCATCCTGAGCGCCTGCATTACCGTCTGGTTCAGGAGCTGCAACATCTCGGAGCCCAAGACCCTACAGCGGATAGTGAGGATAGCCGAGAAGATCATTGGTGTCTCTCTCCCCTCCATCAGTGACATCTACACCACACGCTGCATCCGCAAAGTCACCAGCATTGTGGAAGACCCAACCCACCCATCACACGGTCTCTTCACTCTGATGCCGTCCGGCAAAAGATACAGGAGCATCCGAGCCTCCACCTCCAGACTCTGTAATAGCTTTGTTCACCAGGCAGTCAGGCTCCTCAACTCCCAGACACAGAACTGACACACACCAACACTGATCTGACCCCACACACGCACAAAAAGACTGCACTGAACCCCCCACCAGAAATAGTTGCTGCTCTCCCACAGGACCTATTAACTACCTCAGAACCACTGTGTTCATGTATGTTCCATATGATACAGTATATCACTCATCTCAGACACCACTTAGACCACATTGCACTGTACCAGCTCTTTACACCATCATGTCTCAATTGTCTCTGGCCTGTTGTATTTATTGTAATGTTTTGCTGTGAGATTGCCCTATGCTGCACATTTTGCACAGTCTTGAACTGCTACCCTGCCGCACTTTATGTTGTCTGTTGTACTGTCAATTTGTGTTACACCATGGTTGCGGAGGAACGAAATTTCGTCACACTGTGTACCTGCACTCTGATGTAATGACAATAAAAAGCCACTTGACTTGAAGTTTGTCTGGATTGTTCCTGTTGTTTCATTATCGGAACTGTTATGTTGTGACTAGTTTCATGTCAACATTTCCAAGTCTGAATGCCTTGTTCTTTTATTGCACTATTTTCAGTCAAAGGGTTGTGTTGTTTTTTTGTTTGTTTTTTTTTTTTTACAAAGAAGGCACTATTTGAATGTAGAGAATTTAAATTATGTTAAAATAAAAGGCAAAGTGCATTAAGAAGCTGTGTTTTTTTCACATTGCAATTACATACTGCTAAATTCACAAATCACATTCTGTTGTAGTTTGTAGATTTTGTTGTAGTTTTGTAGAGTACTACTATTATTATCATAACTATAATTATAAATGTCAGTTATGGAAGCAGTGGTGTATTATTATTATGGTTACTATTAATACTTTTACTACTATTATTGTCACGGTGAGGCGGCCCTCTACCGGCCGCCTCTGTCCACAGCGGCTGTTGTTGTTGCTGTTGTTTGGTGACGTCATGTGCGTCCCTCAGGTGGGCAGAGCCCGTGATCCGTCTCACCTGAGGGTCGTTTGTTTGCCTATATATGTCTTGTCTTTGTACCAGATGACCGCTGGTCATTATATCCTTAATTTGGGGATATTGCACGGGTTTTAGGTTTGCACACTTTCTATTAAACCATCCTTTTTCCCTGAGACTTGGTGTGATCGCTTCCTTTTAGTTGCTCACCCCCGCCCGTCACAGAATGACCAGCCACCCTTCGGAAGCCGCCGAGTCTCTTTTTCTTTCTCCTTCGTTCGTGGTCATGTCTCGTGGTAAGTGTTTGTCTGCGTGGTGTTTTGTGAAGAGTTCCGCCTTGCTTTTGTGTTGTGTTTGTGGCACGGCGTGGACCAGGGCTGTCTGCCCTGGGAAAACTCTTCGTGTCTGTTGTTTGTTAGTTTGTTTGAAGAGCTCCGCCGTGTCTGTGTTTGTGGCACGGCGAGGACCAGGGCGTCTTCCCTGGAAAGGCTCTTCATGTTTTGTGTTGGTTAAAACGTGTGTTCATGTCGACGAATGTGTGGATCAGTGTGCGTGCTCGTTATGTTTAATGTTACATGTTTTGTGTGTGACGCGGTCGCCGCTCGTCACTGTCGCCTCGCTCCCCGTGTGTCTTGTGTTAAATGTGGGGAGCGACTGCGACTCTGAGCGGCGCGCGTCACTGTGTGTTTATGTCGAGTGCGCATGTGTAGGTCCCGTCTGTCTGTTTGTGCACCGTTTTTGTTTGCTTGTCTAGTCTTTGCATGTGTGTTGTGTCCTAGCGTGTTGTCAACTGTTTGCGTGTAATTCCACGCATGCTCCTCCCCGTGAATGTGTGTTTGGGGGGGGACCGGCTGTGGTCCCGTGCCATGGGGTGTGGCATGGAGGGCGTCGCTCCTGAGGGAGGCCCTGAATAGGGTAGGGCGCGTTTGTGGTGTGTGTGTGTGTGTGTGTGTGTGTGTGTGTGTGCGCGTGCTGTTCTCTGTGCAGGTGCTTCTCCTTGGCGGTGTTCCTGGACCTTGTGGGGGTCTCCACCTGGCAGGAGCCCTCTTGTGTTGTGGGGTGACCGGAGCCCGGTCATGAAGAGCCCCTCCCTAGAGGGCTGGGGCCCCCGGATGTTTGGGGACCATGGGGCTCCGGTCTGAAAAGCTCCTGCTGAGGAGGGAGATCCTCCCTCCTGCCCGGGGTGACCAGGAGGCCCTTGGGGCTGCTCCCTAGCCCGTTTTGGGGGTGCTCTGGGCATCGGTCTCTGGCGCTCCTGGGTTGGGTGGAGGAGTCCACCTTGCGAGGAGAGGCCCCGGGAGGGGTTGGCTTCCCAGGAGGCTGGGGTGACCCCTAGCAGAAGGCAGGGGTCAGCTCTGGGAGGAGGTAGGTCCAGGAGGTGAAGTAGCCACGCCTTGGAGAGGTAGCCTGCACACACACACACATACACGAGGGACGAGAGAGGAGCTGTAGCCCCTCGTCCTCACACCTGTGGGGCTCACCGGCTGAAGGCCGGTTAGGGCGTGAGGGCCCTGTGACCGACTGGGGCGTGGTTTTGTGTTAACGGCCCGGTCGGTCCAGGGTCCCGCCCGGGGAGGCGAGCTGAGTAATGAGTGTTTTTGTGTTTCAGCTCCCGGACTCAGGAGGTGTCCATGCCTGTCCCTGCCTTCCTGCCCCTTCGTGTTTTGTGTGCAGCCGCTGTGTGCCACACACCCAGTGGAGGGGAGTGCGGCTTGGTGGGGGGGGTCTGTCACGGTGAGGCGGCCCTCTACCGGCCGCCTCTGTCCACAGCGGCTGTTGTTGTTGTTGTTGTTTGGTGACGTCATGTGCGTCCCTCAGGTATGCAGAGCCCGTGATCCGTCTCACCTGAGGGTCGTTTGTTTGCCTATATATGTCTTGTCTTTGTACCAGTTGACCGCTGCTCATTATATCCTTAATTTGGAGATATTGCACGGGTTTTAGGTTTGCACACTTTCTATTAAACCATCAGTTTTCCCTGAGACTTGGCGTGATCGCTTCCTTTTAGTTGCTCACCCCCGCCCGTCACAATTATTATCATAACTATTATTATAAACTGTTATGGAAGCAGTGGTGGATAATGTAATTGTAATGACAATATAGCCATTATTTTACTTTATTATTATTCTACTTTACAATGTTATTTTATTATATTTTACCATTGTATGTACCTTATGCTTTGGCAATACAAATGTACATATTTGTCATGCCAATAAAGCGCCATTGAATTGGATTGAATTGGATTAGAATGTGGAACATAACACTTCTTACACTGCCCTGATGTCATAATAATGACACATATGAGGATCATTCCATGTACACTATAATTTCAGATCAGATTGTGTAGTGTGACGCAACTGACCATGTTTGCCAAAATGAAGTGTCTCTGGTGTTGGTGTGCAGGGGGAATCCAGGACGAGTCAACAGACACAGACATGAACAAGGAGTCCAGAAGAGAAATCAAACTAAAAGCTAAAAGAAAAGCAAAAGAGGAGACAGAAAACATCATTCCCTTGAGTGAGTGAATGAGTACAATGTTAACAACTTATTTTGTGGCATGTATAGGGACTTATTTAAGGTATTTTTCTTTGAACACAGTTCAGTAAAGCTCAGTATCAGTAAGGTTCATGTAAATGGTTTATTCACTGTGTATCTTTATGCTTGTAGCAGTACTGAAAGTCTTTCCCTTTAGAAAATCATTAATAAATTGCAATAATTAGAATTCACAGGAAACAAACACAGTTACATGTTACTCCTAGGTAGCGTTAAGTAACTTTGGAGTTCATTATTATGGGTCAGGGGCTGTACTGTGATACTGATCACATCACCCTGGTAAAACCTCTATTAATGTCAATACCAGAAAAACAAGCATCAACACAGCTCAACTGAAAAACATTCATCTGACATTCTCATGTAAAATTGATTAGTGTATGTTGAAGAAATTTTTTTTTGTTGTTGCAGAAGCTCCTGTGACCGATGATCTGGATAAGATGATCGATGATCTCTTCCACTTTCTCCAGGACTATTCTTCTGACCTTCCACCTCTAGGTGATCAAGAGACATTCATACAAAATCCCATACTGAAAACACATTTGCTAATTTACTGACATCAACTTGTTCAATACTTATTAATATCAATACCATAGAAGTTTACATTAACACATCAGCATCAGTACGATTCATGTAAATGGTTTATTCACTGTGTATCTTTATGCTTGTAGCAGTACTGGAAGTCTTTTCCTTTTGAAAATCATTAATAAATTGCAATAATCAGAATTCACAGGAAACAAACACAGTTACTCCTAGGTAGCGTTAAGTAACTTTGGAGTTTATTGCTAGAGCCATTAAGTGAAAAATAAGAGAAAAAGAAACAGAAAATAGGTCTGTTCTATAGGATTTCTCTTTTCTTTCTATTTTTGTTGTTATTTTTGTCTGTTTTGTTCTTGTCTTTGTTCTTTTTTGTATTTCTCTGTAAAGCATCCTTGGGTACTTTGAAAGGCGCTATATAAGTGGAAATTATTATTATTATTATTATTATGGGTCAGGGGCTGTACTGTGATACTGATCACATCACCCTGGTAAAACCCCTATTAATGTCAATACCCAGAAAAACAAGCATAAAAACAGCTCAAATTAAAAACATTCATCTGACATTCTCATGTAAAATTAGAGTATGTTGAAAAAAAAAAATTTTGTTGTTGCAGAAACACCTGTTCTGGACTTTTCTTCTCATCTTCCACCTCTAGGTGATCAAGAAACATTCATACAAAAAACACATTTGCTAATTTACTGAAGTTTACATTAACACAGATCAGCTGAAAAATATTCACCTGTTATTACCACACAATATTTAATAAGGGCTTCTTGAAAAAAATTGTTTTTGCAGAAGGAACTATGAAATATGTGTTCTCGACATCTGTCAGGAACCCTCACAGGCTCCCTTGGACAAGACTGAGTCTCTTGCACCCTGCATGTAGGTGACCAAGAGACATTCATACAGAATCCTATGCTGATTACACGTTTGCTAATTTACTGACATCAACCTGTTCAATAGCTAGTAATATAAATAAGAGAGACTCTTACATTTACAGAAATCAGCTGAAAAATATTAACCTGTTTTTACCATTTAATATTAATAAGGGCGTGTTGAAAAAAAATCTTTTTTTTTGCAGAAGGAACTTTGAAAGGAACTCTCAACGAGTCCTGTCAGGAGATCTTGCAACTCACCCTCTAGCCTGTTCCTGTGTCTTCATGTTGTTGTTGTTGTTGTGGTGTTTGTCCCTCAGGTGGGCGGAGCCCGCGATCCGTCTCACAGTCTTGTTGTTGTTGTTGTTGTGGTGTTTGTCCCTCAAGTTGGCGGAGCCCGTGATCCGTCTCACAGTCGTGTTTTTGTTGTTGTTGTGGTGTTTGTCCCTCAGGTGGGCGGAGCCCGCGATCCGTCTCACCTGAGGGTCGTTTGTTTGTCTATGTATGTCTTGTCTTTGTACCAGTTGACCGCTGGTTATTATACCCTTAATTTTGAACAAGTCACGGGTTTTTGGTTTACGCACTTATTCTATTAAACCATACATTTTCCCTAAGACTTGGCGTGATCGTTTCCTTTTTGTTTCACTCACCCTGCCCGTCACACATGCAAGTCTGTCAACATCGACTTTTCATCATCAGTTTAGGCTCCCATAATCCCTCATGTTCTGTTTTTACAATATAAAATATACAAATATATGCCTGTTCAGTTGTCTAGTCCGTGGGGTTAGTGTTGAAAACACAGCTTGTGGTCTTAGCAGCCTAGGAGGAGGCCGACAGAGTCCGGCTCTCTCAGAGCACTGTGAGGTTGTGGCAGGTCTTGGACTTTTGTCGGAAGGGCCATCTTCTTGTTCTTCCGGGCAACCATGTGGCCCAGGAAGCATTTGGCCTTTTTGCTGACTGCCCTCTGTGTGGGGTGGGGGGTAACAAAAAGTGAACAGGAGGGGGAGAAGGTGGGGTGGACACATGAGAATCACAAGTGCAGGTTAAAGGTACAGGGTTCCCACACCTTGGTTAACATAAAATTCAAGGACCTTTCAATGACTTTCCAGGACCAACTTCCTCAAATTCAAGGACTGCACCTGCCAGCATTTACCTACTCTTACCCCTGAATATGTTATCAAAAAACGATGTTAATACAACGCAAATTCAAAAGACTGAATGTCATTTCAAGCCATGCATCCTGAAATTTTTTGTGCAAGACATTAAGCGCTGATTCTACGAAAACTTCACTCACACTCAACATGACTGGCAATTTAGCGATGCACATCTGAGATGACGACATTCACGTAAAATGGCTATAGTTGTTGAAGGATCAACAACTACCTACAGGAAACACTTGCTTTCGGTGCTGAACAAACAAACAAATTTCTCTACAGGAGAATGACCCCCCAAACTTTGCCAAGTAAAAGTCAGCATAAGCCCTGTGCAAAATAATGACATGTTGACAGTAGACAAATAATAATAATAATAACAATAATACACATATGCATATACACATACAGTACATACATAAAACAGAGGAGCAAAGCCATATAATGAGATCAAGGACCGTCAAGGACGGCTGTCTTTTATGCCTGTTTTCAAAAACTTTCCAGGGCCTTGAACTTATTTTTTCAGATTCACAAACTTTCAAGGATTTCAAGGACCCGTGGGAACCCTGGTTCATGGTCAGCCACTGGTCAGTGTTCATCCACACCGTCCCCTCAAAAGCCCTCAATGTCTAAAATACAGTAAATAGTACAGGAAGAGGTGCCTTACACAATCACCAACTATAACAGCCTAAAATGTGGTTAGAAATGAGGGGGAGAGACAAGTAATTTTTTTTTTACCTTATTTTCAGTAGTTTTTAGCACTTTGAGTTGCATGTATGTATGAAAGGTGCTATACAAATAAAGATTTATTATTACAGTGGTACCTCGAGATACGAGCTGCTCTATATACGAGCGATCCAAGATACGAGCACCGAGACGAGCAAAATTTCTGTTCGACACCCGAGTGCACGCTCGAGATACGAGCATGAACCACTAGGTGGCAGTACAGTACTTTATGGAAAAAAGAAATAATTAATCAGCTCAAAGACACACTCAAACGCTTTTCTTTTTCACCCTCCCCCCACAACCTTAGGTTCAAAAACACAAACATACCCTGTATGTGCGGAGATGACGTCATTTAGCGCGTTCTAGCAGCCAATAGCGTTTTTTAAATTTTAAACACATCCAGCAGAACAATGAACTGATGGTTCACACCATCACCCCCCACCCCTCACCCGTCTACCTATAAGTGGCTGCATGTACATAACAAAGGGTGGCCTAATGGAATGCAAATATCCCCAGAACTGCCCCCTGGTGGAGACCAGGTGGAAAAAGTGTGGAATGAAAATGCTGGGACTCCTAGTGTTAAAACTACATCCCAGAGATTGATGCTATGGCTTTGAATTGGTACCAAAACGATAGGTAATAACATTTTCATTTATCTGGTATAAAACACATAGACACTATGTACATTTCAACTATATTTATGCAAAAACATACATATTTTTGATGCTTGGAAAGGATGACATCGTATGATACATGACCAGTGTTGGGAACGTTACTTTAAAAAAGTAATTAGTTATAGTTACTCACTACTTGTTCCAAAAACGTAACTGAGTTAGTAACTGAATTACTCTATAATACAAGTAACTCGTTACCAGGGAAAGTAACTATTTGCATTACAGTTAAAAAAAAGTTATATGCCAATGAATAAGGATTTTTTGAAAAAAGCAGTTTTCACAGTCAGTTGAAATGAGTATTTATTGCACATCAACAGACCAGTGCAGGATAAAATCCTTTAAAACCCCAAATCTTTGTAAATAATAATAATAATAAAAAGCAAAAGTAAACAGTTACACTATATAAAGTGCATTTAAATCAAATATCAAATATATTTGTATAGCGCTTTTCACAACATATGTTGTCACAAAGCGCTTTACAGTATTTACAAAGTTAACAATACTATGGGTCCAAATCCCTTATGAGCAAGCCAAAGGCGACAGTGGCAAGGAAAAACTCCCTAGATGGTGGGGAATAGGAAGAAACCTTGGGAGGACCAAGACTCAAAAGGGAACCCATCGTCCATTGGGCGGCCCGTTAACACACAAATTACACAAAAACAAATTATACAGACTAATACACAAGTTACAAATAAATCACACAATCAGGCTAAGTATAAGGTAACTAGAATGAAAGTTCTGGGTGCTGATATTGTCAATGTAAATGTCTTATGATGAACGCCAGGTTTTCATTCCATGTCGGAGCGATGATACTGGAATTGTAGGCTCCAACTGCAGTGTTACTCCCCAAGTGAACCTCGGAGAAGAAAGATATGTGATGTGGTAAATATGTAACAGATTATTCAAAGGCCAAACTACATCTATTACATATTTACATTGACATCTATCAAATTAAATTAAATTCTCTCAACCTGAAACAACTGGATTGTTCAGAACAGAAGTAAACTTAAGAATAAAACCTCTATTCTTAAATAAATCAAATACCCAGTCTGGTAAACATTCAGGAACTTCAAGTATTTTCTTAAATAATGTTTATATCGCCACCTTGAAAAATGATAATTTTTCTTCGGCTTGCTTCTGACTCGCTATTTCTGTCTCTTCTCCCGTTTTTGTCGTGTCACTGGTGTGCTTTGGCGCGCGTGTAAAAACACTGGCTCGGATTGGCTACCATAACGCTGCCTTAGCCTTGTTAAGTTAAACAGGTGTTACACCGAGGACTGTGACCTATCGAGATCTGTTACTCCTCACTAGCCTGGGCAGTGGTCCGCTCGCATTACTGTTAGTATATCAATATATAGTAACGCACCGCTTTTAATGACCAGTAACGTCAACGGCGTTGTAACGACAGGAAAAGTAATTAATTATATTATCCCGTTACTGACAAAATGACGCCGTTATCGCAACACTGTACATGACTATCTCAAAAATGTTACTCTATTGTACATATATCACAATGATCACACATTACATTGAGAAATAGGTTTGAACCAACTAAGCTTTATATCTTAATTTAAGATTGTGAACTGCTGAGATCGTGGCATCTGTAAGACATCTGCACAGCGGGGAAAGTGGTCAGCGATACAAGTGAACAGGACGAACCAACAGAGAAGAGAAGAAAGGTGGAGAAATCTCCTGCCACAAGGTGTTCCAGTCATGTGTATCTCATTGGGCAGCCCAGCTCCAGCATCAGTGGCTGTCAACTTCCTACTAATCGCCAGGTGTATCGCCATTCTGGAGTATGGCAAGGATTAAAACACTTACTAGACCAAATGCAGTCAATCACTCATTGCAGTTCCTTTCTCTTCCTCTGTTGTGTTGTCTCTTCTCTTGTTTTTGACTATTTTCCTGTATTTCTCATGGAGGATCATGAAGTGATTGACTGCATTTGGTCTAGTGTTTTTAATCCTTGCCATACTCCAGAATGGCAAAACAACATCCAGTGTATCATGGGCTAGAGAACTATTGTCACTGTACAAGCCAACCTAGAAAATCCTGAAGCTACTGGATTACTGAAGGTTTGCCTACCGCTTCAGACTCTGTGTCCCAGCGACAACAGAGGTCTACGAATGGCTGCTTTTGAACCGTCCCTTCACCAGTCGGTGTCTGTGACATGGCGGGCAGAAAGCCCCGCCTTTGTCGCTCTCTGGCAGTTTGTCCCGGAGAGCAAACGATGCCGTCCACCCTCTGCTATGTCACAAAAGCCTGGTGACGCAGCTCCACCGGACCGTCAGCCACGTCGACCACGCGATGATGGCCTTGAACGCCGTCGGGTCCCAGACTCTCCTGGGAATTAAAGAAAGAGAAATACAGATATTTCTGTATCCTAATCGTCAGGACATCACCCCTCCTTCCCCTCTGTCTTGCCGGCAATCAGCAGGACCAAACATCACCCTTTATTATGTTAATTAACAGAGCAAGAATGAGGCAGCAGCTCTGTGGTGCACCCAGAAAGTCTAATACTACCGCTACTAATATCCTCTGTAAATATATAGCACATGTATTTGTTTGATACTCTCATTGGCTTTATTGGGTATTTTCTGTCTAGAATAGATTCAAACAATTTTTTCCCCCAATTATTTAGCAGATAGATAGATAGATAGATAGATAGATAGATAAATAGATAGATAGAATAGATAGATAGATAGATAGATAGATAGATAGATAGATAGATAGAGAGAGAGAGAGACAGAGAGAGTACTTGGTGAAGCCAATTAGCACCCGCCATGATAATGCTAATTTCCGGTAGCATTGGTATGGGATTTCCAATATAACTTTAGCATGGAGCTAATTGTCGGGCCGAGAGTGAAGTCAAATCTTTGATATATTATAATTTCTTTCATTTGATTATTAATGAAACTAATGGTATAAATAAAAAAGCGACCTTATTGATAGATGTTGTACTTGGTGTTTTAGAAAGCCCAATTAGCACCGCCATGATAATGCTAATTTCCGGTAGCATTGGTATGGGATTTCCAATATAACATTAGCATGGAGCTAATTGTCGGCCGAGAGTGAAGTCATATCTTTGATATATTATCATTTCCTTCATTTGATTATTAATGAAACGAATAGTATATTTTTTATTAAATTGAATTATCAATGTATCTTTACCTTATAAAGGATTAAATGTCCACCCCAAGAGGATTTGATGTCTTCAAATGTATTTTTTGTTTTAAGCATAATTGGTTGTCCTGTAGGTCAGTGGATAAGGTGTTGGGCGACAGGCCACTCAGTGCAGGGTTCAAACCCCACTGTGACCTCCTGATCCTGGCTAATAGCCGGTATGCATCGGTTGAGGGGGGACTGGCCCGAACCAAGCCAACGCTACAGGAAAACCTTTTCTTCATTACTACTAATGCTTTACATTAGACAAACAGCCTGCTCGCTCTTTGCTGTTTTAGAAAGCCAATTTGCACCGCCATGATAATGCTAATTTCCGATAGCATTCCTATGGGATTTCCTATATAACGTTAGCATCCAGCTAATTGTCGGCTGAGAGTCAAGTCAAATCTTTCATATATTATCATTTCCTTCATTTGATTATTAATATAAACTAATAGTATATTTTTTTATTCAATTGAATATCAATGTATCTTTACCTTATAAAGGATTAAATGTCCGCCCCAAGAGGATTTGATCATTTTTTATTATTATCAAACAGTGCTCCTTCACTACAAGTACAACTATACACACATAATAAACATATAACAACATATTTAAAACTTGTAAATCCTGTAAAGCTGCTTTGTGACAACATGTGTTGTGGAAAACCAAAATATATTTCATTGGATTTGATTTGATATTTACATTTTTTTTTATTATGTACAACTATTTACTACAGGCAGGTGGGCGTTTGGCTCACTAGACCTGTTCAAAAAACTACTTTTTCATTAACACTAATCTTTGGAGGACAACTTTTATTTTTATGTAAGAATCAAAAGAAAACAATTCTGTAAAATACAGTACAGTAGTAATAAAAAATAATTGGGGTTAGGTGGGCCATACAGCGAAAAGAGGAGGCGAGAAAAGAGGGTCAGTGTTCAGTGTTCATGGTCAGCCACTGGTCAGTGTTCATCCACACCGTCCCCTCAAAAGCCCTCAATGTCTAAAATACAGTAAATAGTACAGGAAGAGGTGCCTTACACAATCACCAACTATAACAGCCTAAAATGTGGTTAGAAATGAGGGGGAGAGACAAGTAATTTTTTTTTACCTTATTTTCAGTAGTTTTTAGCACTTTGAGTTGCATGTATGTATGAAAGGTGCTATACAAATAAAGATTATTATTACAGTGGTACCTCGAGATACGAGCTGCTCTATATACGAGCGATCCAAGATACGAGCACCGAGACGAGCAAAATTTCTGTTCGACACCCGAGTGCACGCTCGAGATACGAGCATGAACCACTAGGTGGCAGTACAGTACTATATGGAAAAAAAGAAATAATTAATCAGCTCAAAGACACACTCAAACGCTTTTCTTTTTCACCCTCCCCCACAACCTTAGGTTCAAAAACACAAACATACCTGTATGTGCGGAGATGACGTCATTTAGCGCGTTCTAGCAGCCAATAGCGTTTTTTTAATTTTAAACACATCCCAGAACAGAAACAATGAATGATGGTTCACACCATCACCCCCCCCCTCACCCCGTCTACCTATAAGTGGCTGCATGTACATAACAAAGGGTGGCCTAATGGAATGCAAATATCCCCAGAACTGCCCCCTGGTGGAGACCAGGTGGAAAAAGTGTGGAATGAAAATGCTGGGACTCCTAGTGTTAAAACTACATTCCCAGAGATTTGATGCTATAGCTTTGAAATTGGTAACCAAACGATAGGTAATAACATTTTCATTTATCTGGTATAAAACACATAGACACTATGTACATTTCAACTATATTTAATGCAAAAACATACATATTTTTGATGCTTGGAAAGGATGACATCGTATGATACATGACCAGTGTTGGGAACGTTACTTTAAAAAAGTAATTAGTTATAGTTACTCACTACTTGTTCAAAAACGTAACTGAGTTAGTAACTGAATTACTCTATAATACAAGTAACTCGTTACCAGGGAAAGTAACTATTTGCATTACAGTTAAAAAAAAGTTATATGCCAAAGAATAAGGATTTTTTGAAAAAGCAGTTTTCACAGTCAGTTGAAATGAGTATTTATTGCACATCAACAGACCAGTGCAGGATAAAATCCTTTAAAACCCCAAATCTTTGTAAATAATAATAATAATAAAAAGCAAAAGTAAACAGTTACACTATATAAAAGTGCATTTAAATCAAATATCAAATATATTTGTATAGCGCTTTTCACAACATATGTTGTCACAAAGCGCTTTACAGTATTTACAAAGTTAACAATACTATGGGTCCAAATCCCTTATGAGCAAGCCAAAGGCGACAGTGGCAAGAAAAACTCCCTAGATGGTGGGGAATAGGAAGAAACCTTGGGAGGACCAAGACTCAAAAGGGAACCCATCGTCCATTGGGCGGCCCGTTAACACACAAATTACACAAAAAACAAATTATACAGACTAATACACAAGTTACAAATAAATCACACAATCAGGCTAAGTATAAGGTAACTAGAATGAAAGTTCTGGGTGCTGATATTGTCAATGTAAATGTCTTATGATGAACGCCAGGTTTTCATTCCATGTCGGAGCGATGATACTGGAATTGTAGGCTCCAACTGCAGTGTTACTCCCCCAAGTGAACCTCGGAGAAGAAAGATATGTGATGTGGTAAATATGTAACAGATTATTCAAAGGCCAAACTACATCTATTTACATATTTACATTGACATCTATCAAATTAAATTAAATTCTCTCAACCTGAAACAACTGGATTGTTCAGAACAGAAGTAAACTTAAGAATAAAACCTCTATTCTTAAATAAATCAAATACCCAGTCTGGTAAACATTCAGGAACTTCAAGTATTTTCTTAAATAATGTTTATATCGCCACCTTGAAAAATGATAATTTTTCTTTCGGCTTGCTTCTGACTCGCTATTTCTGTCTCTCTTCTCCGGTTTTTGTCGTGTCACTGGTGTGCTTTGGCGCGCGTGTAAAAACACTGGCTCGGATTGGCTACCATAACGCTGCCTTAGCCTTGTTAAGTTAAACAGGTGTTACACCGAGGACTGTGACCTATCGAGATCTGTTACTCCTCACTAGCCTGGGCAGTGGTCCGCTCGCATTACTGTTAGTATATCAATATATAGTAACGCACCCGCTTTTAATGACCAGTAACGTCAACGGCGTTGTAACGACAGGAAAAGTAATTAATTATATTATCCCGTTACTGACAAAATGACGCCGTTATCGCAACACTGTACATGACTATCTCAAAAATGTTACTCTATTGTACTTATATCACAATGATCACACATTACATTGAGAAATAGGTTTGAACCAACTAAGCTTTATATCTTAATTTAAGATTGGTGAACTGCTGAGATCGTGGCATCTGTAAGACATCTGCACAGCGGGAAAGTGGTCCAGCGATACAAGTGAACAGGACGAACCAACAGAGAAGAGAAGAAAGGTGGAGAAATCTCCTGCCACAAGGTGTTCAGTCATGTGTATCTCATTGGGCAGCCCAGCTCCAGCATCAGTGGCTGTCAACTTCCTACTAATCGCCAGGTGTATCGCCATTCTGGAGTATGGCAAGGATTAAAACACTTACTAGACCAAATGCAGTCAATCACTCATTGCAGTTCCTTTCTCTTCCTCTGTGTGTTGTCTCTTCTCTTGTTTTTGACTATTTTCCTGTATTTCTCATGGAGGATCATGAAGTGATTGACTGCATTTGGTCTAGTGTTTTAATCCTTGCCATACTCCAGAATGGCAAAACAACATCCAGTGTATCATGGCTAGAGAACTATTGTCACTGTACAAGCCAACCTAGAAAATCCTGAAGCTACTGGATTACTGAAGGTTTGCCTACCGCTTCAGACTCTGTGTCCCAGCGACAACAGAGGTCTACGAATGGCTGCTTTTGAACCGTCCCTTCACCAGTCGGTGTCTGTGACATGGCGGGCAGAAAGCCCCGCCTTTGTCGCTCTCTGGCAGTTTGTCCCGGAGAGCAACG
>NW_027507177.1:0-85728 GCF_052324685.1 Brachyhypopomus gauderio
ACTGTGTGCCTCTAATAGTCAATCAAAGAGGCAGAGGATTCTGCTGGATGATGAAACATCTAGTGGCAGTGATGATGAATTAATTGCCAAATCTGAATTTGATGAATTAAAGAAGAAGCACACAGTACTTGGGCATAAATATCAAGAAGCCATTAGTGAACTGGAACAACTGAGAAAATTGAACACTGAACTCCAAAAGTGTTTGGTCTCCAAAATCCTTCCTGGTAAGTTTGTAACACTCACCCTTCTTTCCTAAAAGGCTGCCTCACAAAACACAAAACAATCGTTATCATTTTATCTAAACTGGAATTTAAAGCTGTACTATTTATTGAATGTAATGACAGTGAATTACATTTAAGGTCTCATTTATGTTATAGAGAATAACAGCCTTCCTGATTTTATGGACACCCCTTGTAACTCCCTCCAAGTTGAAATAACGGACACAAGGCGTTCCTGATTTACTGGCATTTAATTCGGACACAGGTGTAACCAACGATGCCGTGAGAACTGTACAAACATACAATAATAGATTTTCATACAGTAAGGGATTCTCATAGAGAATAGACAATAAGAATATGATTCAACAACATAAATATTCACAAATCAGTAGATTGGCTTACAAACAACATCAGTAAATTCGGAATAGTCCTTGAGACTAAATAACTAACTGAAACTTAACAATCCTTCATAGATAAACATCTTATTTCCCATACACATATTAAATACAAATTACATACCTCATTGGCCGCATTAACTTGAAAGGGTTAACTTGAAACAAAACCACATCTTCTTTAAACATCTGCCGGACGGTTATTTCCGTTACTGTTTAAATCAACGCCGTCGTGTAGAGAGCGGCGCGCGACCAAAATATAGCTCTATCCCAAACAACTAATTAAACATTAATTACACCCTGGAAACATTTGTAGAACCTTTAAACGTGCATTTTAAACAATACATATTACAATCAGATTTAATAAACAAATGATTTTACCTTACCTTAACTTATTTATTGTCACTTCAATCATGAAAATAACAAACTGCATGACTGCCACTGACGGCAGCCACACTCCCACCAAATCACTGGTGATTTCTAACTAAACCTGAAGTATAGGATTCATACAAGAGTAACAAACCTTTGCTAGTAAGGCAGAGAGACAGCAAGTCTACATTACTCTGCTTCAAGTAGGGTAACTGTTTTGTGTATAGGCCTCTCTAGATATGTTGGCTTGGTGAGGCGCTTTCCTTGGTCATCTAATGCAGAGTCACTGATCAACAATTGAATCTTTCTCACACAACCATCTTCACCAGGGAACACCTTGGTGACCTTGGCCAGTTTCCATTGATTCCTTGGTGCAGTGTCGTCTTTTATAATCACTATGTCGTTGATCTGCGCATTTCTGCGTGTCTTATGCCATTTTTGTCTTTGTTGCAGATTTAACAAGTATTCCTTCTTCCACCTACACCAGAATTCATTGGCTAAATGTTGTACTTTACGCCATCTTTTGCGAAGATAAAGGTCTTCTCTTACAAAATCTCCAGGAGGTGGCAAGATTACTGAAGATTTCATCGTCAAAATGTGATTCGGTGTAAGTGGCTGTGGCCCAGCTGGATCATTGAGCAAGTGTGCAGTTAAAGGTCTGCTGTTTATGATCGCCATGACTTCATAAAGGTAGGTTCGTAAGGATGAACCATCAAGTCTCCGGGAAGACTGATCCAAAATGGATGTCAGTACACTCCTTATCGTCCTGATTTGCCTTTCCCAGGCTCCACCCATATGGCTGGCAGATGGAGTGTTCATAACAAATTCGCAGCCTAGTTGCTTTAAACTTTCTTGATCCATTTCCTTGACAGCTTCCAGAAATTCACGTCTCGCACCTATAAAGTTAGTGCCCTGATCTGACCGAAGTTGTCGAACATTTCCACGAAGGGCAATGAAAGCACGAAGGGCATTAATAAAGGCATCGGTTGTCATATCTTCAAGCAGTTCAATGTGCACAGCACGAGAACACAAGCATGTAAATAGCAGACCATAGCGCTTCAGCTCTCTCCTCCCCTCCTTGATGTAGAATGGACCAAAACAGTCCATCCCACAATATGTGAAAGGAGGAGTTGGTTCCATGCGTTCTCTGGGTAAGTCTGCCATTTTTTGTTCTTCTGTATACCTTCTGTACTTTCTGCATTTCACACATCTGTAGATGTAAGAAGACACAGCCTGACTGCTTCCGAGGATCCAGATGCCGTTTGATCGTAGCTCATTCATTGTCATGCCACGCCCTTGATGTTGTACTTGCTGATGATAATGTTTGATCAGTAGCTGCGAAATGTGGCTGATCTTTGGCAAGATTGTTGGATGCTTTATGTGCGGATGCAAAAAAGCATGCTCCAGTCGACCTCCAACTCTGAGGATGCCTTGCTCATCTAAGAAAGGATTTAATCTGTGTAGCCTGCTGGCCTTATCTTTGATTGCTATCTCCTTCTTACATTGAAGACCTTGAATTTCCTCAGAGAAAGCTGCCCTTTGAACAATACGTATGATAGCCAGTTCTGCATCCTTTCTCTCTTCGAGGCAAGTAGCTTCATTGGTTCTTGATGCAAAACCCTTAACCTCCTTGATCCGTCGTCTGAGTCTGCCAATTGCTTTAACTAACCTTGACCAACTGGAAAACCTTTGGAAGCGGTTAAGAAGTGAGCCTTCTGTTGTCAAGGTCTTGAATGCATAGGCCTTGCGAACTTCTGAGTCTTCAACTACAGTGCCTTCCACATTGATATCTCCGCTGAGAGGCTCATCATGCCAGAGAAAGTCTGGACCAGTAAACCAGTTGGAAGCAATAAGCTCCTTCACCTTGAGACCCCTTGACGCGTGGTCGGCAGGATTTTCTTCCGATGTCACGTATTTCCATTGACTAGACTTGCTACTTTCCTTGATGCGTTGAATGCGGTTTGCCACAAACACATGAAAACGTCTGGCATCATTGTTGACATATCCCAGGACTACCTTTGAGTCTGTCCAAAAGAATTCCTGGGCATCTAGTTCCAATTCCTTTCTTAGAAAGTCACTTGTACGGACAGCAATAACCGCTGCTGACAACTCAAGTCTTGGTACTGTGGTGATTTTCGTGGGGGCCACTCTGGCCTTCCCCATCACGAAAGAACAGTGTACTTGTCTTGATGTACTGATCACTCTCAGGTATGTACATGCTCCATACCCTGTGACACTTGCATCTGAAAAATGATGGAGTTCGTATCCTTGTACTTCTTCACAGTTCGATGGAAGATAACATCGCTGAATCTTTACCCCAGCTAAGCTCCGTAAGTCCAAGAGCCAGGACTCCCATTGTGACCGAAGATCATCCGATAGTGGATCATCCCATGCCAACCTTTCTCTGCACATTTGCTGAAGTATCTGTTTCCCAGCTAGAATGTAAGGTGCTACGAACCCGAGTGGGTCATAGATAGAGGCTACCGTTGATAAAACTCCTCTCCTGGAGAACGGGTGTTCACTGACTACTACCTTGAACCTGAACTGATCTGAAGCAACACACCATTTAACCCCTAGTGCTCTCTCCATTTGTGGTTCACCCAGGGCTAAGTCTTGGCTTCTTACTGTTTCAGCGCATTCCTCTTTAGGAATCGATGCAAGTACATTTTGGCTGTTAGAAACAAACTTGTGAATGTGCAGCTTGCCAGTGCTGCAGAGCTGCCTTGCCTCACTGATTAACTGTATGGCCTTATCTTCCGTTGATACACTAGTCAGGCCATCATCCACATAAAAGTTTCTTTCAATGAAGTGGATTGTCGCATCATTGAAGAGTCCTCGTCCTTGAGCAGCAATGTATTTGAGGCCGTAGTTCGCACAGCCAGGTGATGAAGCTGCCCCAAACAAGTGCACCCTCATTCGATAGACTGATGGTTGGGATTCAATGTCACCATTCTCCCACCATAAGAATCTTAAATAGGTTTGATCTTCTGCTCTTACATGGAATTGATGGAACATGCGTTCAATATCACACATTATTGCTATTGGCTCCTTGCGAAATCTGCAGAGAACGCCCACCAAGGTGTTTGTCAGCTCTGGTCCTGTAAGCAGATGGTCATTCAATGACACTCCTTGAAATTTTGCTGAGCAGTCGAACACGACTCGTATTTTACCTGGCTTCTGTGGGTGATAAACCCCATGGTGAGGGATATACCAGGCAGGGCTCTTGTCAATGTCTTCTAACTGCATCTTCTCAGCATCTCTGCGAATTATCGTTTCATTCATGAAGGCGGTGTAATCCTTACGATAATGTCTGTCCCTTTCAAATCTCTTTCTTAAGCACTCAAGTCGGTGATTCACACATCTCCTATTGTCTGGCGGACATGGCCTGTCTTCCTTAAATGGCAAAGGCATTTCACAATGGCCGTCAGCATTGATCCTAATTCCATCCTCCATTATCGCTATGAAACGCAGATCTTCCTGAGAGAGGTTAATATCCTCTACTGTTCTCTCGCTGAAGTCCGATTCAAGCACTTTTAGCACATCTAATGAGGTGACTAACTCCTTGACTTGTGTTCGACATATGTATCGAACTTCACTTGTTAGATCAGTGTTCACCTGTACATCTGGTGACACTTGCCTCACCACAATCCTATGACTGCTTCCAATAGCATCACCATAGTCAACGCCGGAATTGACGCAGCCAACTACACTCCAGCCAAGATCTGTTCTTTGTGCGAATGGCTCATTATCTTTACCTGCCACAACCTCTCTGGGTAGCAGGGCTTGAGAACAGTTATAACCTATGAGCAACCCAACATCACATTCAATTAATGGAGCAATCTCTTCAGCAATGTGCTCTAGGTGAGGCCATGCCCTTGCTGTCTTGGGTGTAGGAATGTGACTTAAATTGGCAGGAATAAATTCTCTTGAATACGTTACTGGGAGAGCAATTTTCATAGATGAATAAAACCCTCTGACCTGCAGCCCAGTTAACTTCAGACTTGGAATGATTGTGCCTCTGGATGACAATGTGGAGAGCTTTAACTGCACAGCTTCCTTCTGAGTATCCAGAGTTTCTGCCTTTTCTTGTATGATGAATGTGGTATCACTTTGGCTGTCAATGAGTGCATACGTGAGAATTTCATTCTCTGGATGCCTTGTTGTGGACAACCATACTGGAACAACTGTAGATGTATAGGTACTGCTTATGTCTTGCACCACTCTGTTAGATGTCACTTCATTAATTGGTTGAGACTCTGTTTGTTCATTTGATAGTTCTTTCCTTTTGCCTTCTTTGGGGCGATCTTCATGTAAACATGTTGGATGCCTTCCCTTACATAAATTACAGGCACTCCTTCCATCACAGTTCTTCGAATGATGTCCTGGTTTCAAACAACCGAAACACAATTTGTTGGTTTGCACAAACTTGACTCTTTCTGCAATCGATTTGTCCATGAACTTTCTACATGTGTGAATGTCATGATTTGACTTCTCGCAATAAATGCACCCTTTAGAATGTGGCTTTTCTTCGGTGATGCTTGCCAATGTCTTAGCACCAACACTTCGAGTCTTTGGTGTCTTACTTCTTTCATCATCACCAGACTTTAGAGCATGAAGAGAAGTCACCGGATTACAAGCTATTTTAGCTTCCCTTGTGACAAACTCAACAAACTGACTGAAACTAGGAAATGCACCTGTTGCTTCTTCGATATCAACCACCTTTCTGTTCCATTGGGCTGTTAGCCAATCAGGAAGCTTGGTGAGTATCCTTTGATTTTCACTACAGTCATTCAAGACTTCAAGACCAGTAATCTGAGACATTGCTGATTGACAACCTCGAAGGAAATCTGTGAACTCTCTCAATTCTATACTTTCTTTAGGTCCAATTTTGGGCCATGAGATGAGCTTATCCCTGAAGGCCTTAGCAATCACGAAGGAACTTCCATATCTTTCATCCAGGATGTCCCATGCTGCATGATAGGCTGCATCTGTGCCTAACAAGAAATAACTCTCAATAGCTTTCTTTGCAGGTCCACCAACATATTTGCGGAGATAGTAGACCTTCTCATTTACTGGAATATTCTTCCTATCTATTAAAGTCTGAAAGGACATTTTCCAGTCTTTAAACCTTAGAGGGTCTCCACTGAATACACAAGGCTCTGGTATTGGGACACGGCTTGCACTGATGGACTCTGCTATTTCTTTAGCAAGTTCTTTAATGCTATCATCTTGCTGATTACCAGTAACAGGTTGCACACTTGTAGTTACTTGTGGCATAGTAGCAGACTGCACATGTGTGACATACTGCGATGGTGCCGTGCGTTGCACTAGGTGTTTTCTTGGTTTAGGTACAGGTGTCTCTCGCCTAAACTCACAATTGTGGAGCATTTCTGATACCTCTTCATCTGAGCTCACATCTTGTTCATAGGCTTGAAGACGTGCCTTTGCAGCATTTATCTTCTTAACTGTTTCTAAGCGCTCTATTTGCCTACGCTTCTCTTCCAATGCATTTTGTCTTGCAGCATTTTCCGCTTCTTGTAGTGCAAGTCTCTCTCTGTTCTCAGCTTCCAGATTCTCAAGCTCTTCTCTTTCATGCTCCATCTCTTGTAAAACCTTAAGAGTGGCCATGGATGCAGCTAGCTCTGCTACAGCTTCTTGCTTCTTTAGAGATGACAGGCTGGAATGTCTTGACTTTATACTTGATCTGGTTTCAGACCTTGGACCTTTAGAGCTTAAACAAGACATCCTAGATGAAGTTGATGAGAACACTGACTCAGTCTCAATCCAGTGTGCTTGTTCCTTATCTTCACACCTTTCATTCTCTTCCAAACGATTCCACCCATATTCCAAGATGTGACTTGAGACAGCATCACAAGTGTCTACTCTGCGGCGGATTTCTCCATCAGGGCTAATGTACTGACGTAAGTCTTCATAAGCTTGTTTTACATGTGTTGATGCGCAGCGAGTCTCATTCATAAGATCTTGTAAGATCTCGTTGGAGAGAGGTCTTTTGAATGATTTCTTAATTTCTTTAGCAAGAGCCTTCCATTTGGTATAAGAAACTGTGAAGCGATGCTGAAGCCTTCTAGACTTAACCTCTTGGAGCTCTTGACCCTTTTCTGTCAGCCTTCTGGATCTCTGGCTTCTTCTTAGTCCTTCTTCAGCAGCATGAGTCTTCTTATCTATCTCAGTCTCCCATAATGGGTTAATGTCTGAAAGTTTGTCATCACTGTCTTTAAACTGCTGCTGTAACTCTGCAGTTTCATTGTTACTGTCTGGGTCCTGTTTAGCTTCATACTCAGCCATTCTTGGTATTGCTTTGATAACTATTTTAGTTAAATGCACTGACCTTAATGAGTGTAATATATGATTTGCAACTGAAGTGCTATTGTAGCCAAAACTACCTTTAGTTTAAACTGGCTATGTTTAAACAATGTGTGTCATATGTGATTAACTGCCTTTAACAATACAGGTGAACTTTTTTAAATTTTAAAAAAATTTTAAAAAACCACCTCTTTTAAAAAACAATTTTAAAAAACCACCTCTCTTTAGAACATAACAAAGTGCGTTATTAATGGTTATATTAAGTTAATCCAAGTAAACATCATTTAAACTATGTTATCCAGATTATTTGAGCTAAGTATATGTACATAACAACCAAACACTTTACTGCTTTAGCACTTATAGAGTCCCCTTAATGCAGATCACGAGGCTACTCCAAACCTTAACATTTAACTTGCTTAAACGTCTTGCTTTGCTTGTCGTTGGCTTAACCAAGCGATGCTCTCGGACTCCGCTTGCTACTGCTCTAGTTGCTGGTGTATGCACAGTCTTATCTGTTTGACGCTAGAGTTCGATGAAACTCCGGTAAAGTTGCTTGCAGTTCTTATGACAGCAGATGCAGGCTCATCACCTCGCGTCGAACAAGCTCTGAGTTCTCACTGTAACTCCCTCCAAGTTGAAATAACGGACACAAGGCGTTCCTGATTTACTGGCATTTAATTCGGACACAGGTGTAACCAACGATGCCGTGAGAACTGTACAAACATACAATAATAGATTTTCATACAGTAAGGGATTCTCATAGAGAATAGACAATAAGAATATGATTCAACAACATAAATATTCACAAATCAGTAGATTGGCTTACAAACAACATCAGTAAATTCGGAATAGTCCTTGAGACTAAATAACTAACTGAAACTTAACAATCCTTCATAGATAAACATCTTATTTCCCATACACATATTAAATACAAATTACATACCTCATTGGCCGCATTAACTTGAAAGGGTTAACTTGAAACAAAACCACATCTTCTTTAAACATCTGCCGGACGGTTATTTCCGTTACTGTTTAAATCAACGCCGTCGTGTAGAGAGCGGCGCGCGACCAAAATATAGCTCTATCCCAAACAACTAATTAAACATTAATTACACCCTGGAAACATTTGTAGAACCTTTAAACGTGCATTTTAAACAATACATATTACAATCAGATTTAATAAACAAATGATTTTACCTTACCTTAACTTATTTATTGTCACTTCAATCATGAAAATAACAAACTGCATGACTGCCACTGACGGCAGCCACACCCCTCAAACAATTAGTAAGACCTTTCAGTTATACTGCTATTACTATTACTGTTGTTATTATATTTTGAACATTATCTGTTTTGCTTGAGAAGGTGTTTGTGGTTTTGTTGCATATAACACTAACAGCTTGTTGCGTCTACCTATTGTCTAATAAAAAAGCCCTAGTTAATGTTCATTTAATCTGTGATACAAACTTGTACTGAAGATTTATTATCATTATATTATACATTTCAGGGCAATCCAACTTGTCACCCCCATTAAACACTTCTCAAGCAACAGTTGGTAAGTATATTGCTAATAAAACATGAATGACTTGGTTACACTTATACATTCATCCTATCTCTGATAAGAGATAAGAGACATGCACAATAATATTGTACTATTTAATCATTCTACAACTGTCATTTACCAAAAGTAAGGTAATAATTATTAAATTATTTTATATTTGCAGTAGAAATAAGTCAACAGAAAGAGCAAGCTTCAGAAGAAGAAAGGGTATTTTAGATTTAATTATAAATGTACAGTAACGGTGGTATTGTCTTTGATTATACTGATATGATTTACATATAATCATGAAATAAAATAAAATTTCACACAGACGCACATTGGTGAAGGAATTTACATCAATACAAATCAGTGGAAGAGAGTCCAAGGAAACAGCAAGGACAGCTTGTTTGTGAAGGAGCTGGCAGTGTGCATTTGGGGCACAAACATTTTGGCCAACCGGAGTCTGGAGGGTAAAAGTTGTCCAACAACAAAGACAACCCCCAGGCCCCCTCTAACCCCTCACAAATTAAGAGCACTAAAAAGTAAGTAAGAATGTTGATAAAGAATACTAATCTGAAAATGATGGAGGATATTACTGCTGCATGAAATATTACATGTGTCTCTTTTGGACCAGGACACTTGAATTTTATTAAAATTTCTCAATGACCTGCTAATAATCTTATACATATCTTCTGTGCAAAATGTTGACATTTAATAAAACTGTTCATAATAATAGTCATGTGGCCTTTGAGCAGGTTATCTAGTCTTCATATAGGCTAGAAGTTTATACCTCACATTTAGGAGTTTAGCTCCTCTGAGAAGGCCTATACATGCAAGTAAATGATTTGTACTTTGTTTCAAGTAAATAGTTTTTGAAGTCTTTAGAAAACTATATGATTTTATTGTTGTGCAGTAACATGCATATTTTATGCATATTAAAGTTTTCTCATGACATTTTGCTTTATTTTGTTTTGTTAAAGATTGCTTCCAAAAGTGGCTCGAGACAAAAAACCTGGAAGAGTTCGAGCTAAGGACCAGGGGTGGGTTTCCCGAAATGTTCGTAGCGCTAAGTACTTCTTAACCTCGTACGTTTCATACGAGGTTACGAAGTACTTGGCGCTACGAACGTTTCGGGAAACCCACCCCAGAGCAGGAAAATTTGGACGTTATGTTACAGAAAAAATCCAAGACATCAACAAAAAACAAAAAAAACAAAATCAATAAGTACATGATTTGTTATTTGATAAAATTATATTACTTGTTTAAAATGTCGTTTGTACAAATAGCATTTTATTAAAGCAGCTGTTATAATAATTTCTCAGTAAATTAAGAAAAATAAATATTTTTGAGTTGTCTTTTAAAATTGTCTTTGTTTCTTGCCTATTTTGCAAACTGGTCTATTAACAGTAAAGCATAGGTGTTAGGGCAGGTGTGCACATGTTTAAACATTCCCTGCTTGTTTTAGTGTTGCTCTCCTCCAGCATGCCTAATTTAATTGTCATTTAGGAAAACATCAAAATGTTCCAGACAGAAAATCCACGACCATGGTTGAGGCACATTGTATAATATTCTGGTCACTTGACAGTTCTGCAACAAGCTATCAAAGGTTAATTGTAAATTTAAAATACTAGTTATTTTACAGAATACCAGGTACAAGCTGGTTTTGGACAGTAAAACCACCCACCAGCAACAAGATGGTTTAAGATGGTGTAACCAGCTATAAACCAGCTACCACCTATGAACCAGCTAACAGCTGGTTTTGAATGGTTTAACCAGCTACCAGCTACAAACCAGCTACCAGGTTCCAAAACACAGCTTAAGCTGGTCAAGCTGGTTAACCAGCTTGACCAGCTTAAGATGGTATGAGCTGGTTTTTCCAGCAGGGCAGACTTTAAGCTGGTTTATACTTGAAGCCTGGTTTATACTTGACGCGCCGCGAGCGGCGCGAGGGTCCGCGCGGCGAAAATGACGTAATCGCTGAGGCTCCGCCCGTGCGCGTGTGCCTCGCGCGCTGTCGCTGCACGAGGTCGTGCACCTCTCGAATTTTTCAACTTCGCGCGCGCGCCGCGCTTCAGCGCGATCGACAAAGTCATGTTTGCAGGGTTCATACACCTATACAAGGTGGAATTAAAGCACTTGTACGGCACTTTCAAGGTCCATTTCAATATTTTCCAGCATGATAAACATAATTAAGTTAAATATTGACACGCCGCGAGCGGCGCGAGGGTCCGCGCGGCGAAAATTACGTAATCGCTGAGGCTCCGCCCGTGCGCGAGTGCCTCGCGCGGTCGTGCACCTCTAGAATTTTGTAACTTCGCGCGCGCGCTGCGCTTCAGCGCGATCGACAAAGTCATGTTTGCAGGGTTCATACACCTATACAAGGTGGAATTAAAGCACTTGTACGGCACTTTCAAGGTCCATTTCAATATTTTCCAGCATGATAAACATAATTAAGTTAAATATTGACGCGCCGCGAGCGGCGAGGGTCCGCGCGGCGAAAATGACGTAATTGCTGAGGCTCCGCCCGTGCGCGAGTGCCTCGCGCGCTGTCGCTGCGCGAGGTCGTGCACCTCTCTAATTTTGCAACTTCCGCGCGCGCGCCGCGCTTCAGCGCCATCGACAAAGTCATGTTTGCAGGGTTCATACACCTATACAAGGTGGAATTAAAGCATTTGTACGGCACTTTCCCACTGCGCAAAGATACGTTGAAACGACGTCTTTTCCAAGTCATTTTTGCACGTCGGATTTTGGTCCCCTGAAGGTGCAGACTGTGACGCCAGATGACGTCTTTTTTCCGACGTCTTCTGGACGTCGTGTATCGACGACCCCGGGACGTCCGG
Source organism: Brachyhypopomus gauderio (assembly GCF_052324685.1). Lineage (NCBI taxonomy): Eukaryota > Metazoa > Chordata > Actinopteri > Gymnotiformes > Hypopomidae > Brachyhypopomus > Brachyhypopomus gauderio. The sequence continues at coordinate 11,684 of NW_027507177.1, forward strand.
ATAAGGGCCATTTCTAGTCCAAATGAAGTCTTGTGTAGGTCTTTTTTGCGTAAAACGTTGACTCCTTTTAGACATCGTTTTTATAAGCCTACCAACAGCTATTTCTAAATAGAGCTGTAATATCGAAGGAAATGCTTTCTTAAAACACAATTTCCATGGGGATTCATAGTTTCTGTGCACAACTAGTGCCATTTTAGAAGGTAGCATTTTGTCCTGGTAAATTTTCCTAGCTTCCTTTCCGTCGCAGCAGATAACTGGAAACGTATACAAAAGTGTAAGGTTCAAATCTGCTGAGCCTAACGAACTTCAGAAAGATGAACGGGAACAATAAACAGGTCCGCCACCTTCTGGCACCAGTTACACACGTTACAATTGTATATGCTTTACAAATAAATCACATGAATGGCATTTCCAATTTCTTTCCACCTTCATTTTTATTGATCACTGGCCAAAACGCCAACTTATAAAAGTAGTAATGTCTGTGGTAAATTCCATCCAATACGTGAGTAGCTAGCTAGCCTTTTGGCTAACGTTAAAACGTAACAAACCTTACAAAAATCCATTACAAAAGTACAAGGTAATGTGATTATATCTATTGATCTGTTACTACAACATATAAACATTTTAGGTTAATATTTTGAGGTTTGTTAAAGACCAGTTGTTAATGTTACCTTGAAATCGCCAGTAAATAACTGTAAAAAGTAACGGATTTCTTTTTAATTTAAACTCCTAAATGCGCGAGGCAACTCGCTCGAGCTTTTTATGTAGGCTCACTTTTGTATCATAGTCAATTGATTGTATTTAACATAATAGTTATACATAAATATTATATATAAACAAATATTTTGATAATACATACATTTTCTTATACGTGTCTACATTAAATAATGTATAATAATATGGATTTATTACAGTTCACAGGCTGCACCATTGAGGACATGGAGTTTTAGGTTGACGGAGTCGAGCAAAAGTGTTTATCGCCCAAAAGACAAATTTTCTCATACCGCTTTACTCAACATTTAGAAATGTTCATTAATATAAAAAAACAAATATTATGTATCATGTACATTTCTGTACCCTTCTTAGACGTCTCCGTGACGTTGAAATTCCGACGTTCAAGTGTTTAACTGCATATCGACGTCCAAGTGGGGTCATAGTTAGACGTCCAAATAACGGACCTAGTTTGCACGTCGAGTAGAAGTCCAGAATTGGTCTTGGACCGACGGACGCAATATAGACTTGATCTGCACGTCCATAAGACGTCTAATGTTTAGTGGGTTCAAGGTCCATTTCAATATTTTCCAGCTTGATAAACATAATTCAGTTAAATATTGACACGCCGCGAGCGGCGCGAGGGTCCGCGCGGCGAAAATTACGTAATCGCTGAGGCTCCGCCCGTGCGCGAGTGCCTCGCGCGGTCGTGCACCTGTCGAATTTTGTAACTTCGCGCGTGCGCTGCGCTTCAGCGCGATCGACAAAGTCATGTTTGCAGGGTTCATACACCTATACAAGGTGGAATTAAAGCACTTGTACGGCACTTTCAAGGTCCATTTCAATATTTTCCAGCATGATAAACATAATTAAGTTAAATATTAATACATATACTCGAAATGATTCAAAATAATTCGCTTTTTTATCACATTATTTGATGGTTGTTTATTTTCAAAACGCTCAATCTTAACGTCTTCACGTTCTCTCATGTTTCGTCCTGGAATTACAAGAGGCTCGTATTTGTTAACGTAATTTCAACATTTTAATGTACTTTAGCCTAAATTCCAGCACTTTTCAAACCTGAAACTCAAAGCAACATTAAAATGCGTCAGGTAAATGTTCATGAATATATATACAGATAAAAACGGTCTGCAAGCGAGTTAAATTTAATTAGTGGTCGGCCGTTATCGGCGTTAACGGCCCACCACTAATATATATACACATATTCACACGCACGCACACACACACAGCATAATTATATATGTATGTGTCTGTGTGTCCTCATTATTGCTGGCTATAAAATCGCATCACCGTGTCATACTTTAATGTCCTGCACTGATGAGCTGCGCGAGCCTCAGAATTGTTCGAATGGAGGCTGCGTTCGAATACCATTACAAGTTTGTTAGCCACCTAGCTCTCTCATATTTTTCCTTGTTCTTTCCTTAAGATTTTTTCGCATTAATAAAATGTTTGCCTACGTACAATACATCGAAGACGGAGTAAAAAATATTGTACATATTAAAGACATCAAAAACTTTGACCCAAAAAATACAGAAGACTATTCTGCAGTACACGCATACTGGATTCTGTGGAAAGGGGAGTTATTCGCTGGCCAAATCTTGATGCTAAAAGGTAAGTAGCTAACGTTTTTATAATACAGAATAATAGTATATCGTATAATAATAACAATTCAACATTTTGTTTGACGTACGACGTGAGTTAAACTTGTCGCTATCTGATACAATTTGGCTACAAGTTACCCGAACCGGGATCTACAAAACATTACCTGTCGCAGCGATCAAAATCGTCCGTGGTCTGTTCATTAAATGTTACTTTGATCTGTCTGTATGAAGCTGTCTACACTGTCAAGACTGGATATTAGTTAGCAGGTTGTGCTACTCGTGTTACCATTAAGAGGGTTACTCAGCAACATCATCTACGAACCTAATAAGACCTAATAAGCCTTTATATAGTTAGTTGTGTCGCGTGCGGTAGCCTGGCGACCATGGACCACCTTGCTCGTTAAAATATATTTATAAAACAAAAGACTTACCTTCTGCACCAACAGCCGATGCAACATCCCATGCGTTGTCTTTCATTTTTTACATTCTTATAATTAGTCTGGTCTGAGAATCATATTAGTTGATCAAGTTTAAAAGGGCACGATTTAACCGAAAGGCTGCCTTCTACCTGTTCTTGGGTAATACTTAACTGAGAATGTTGGTGGAGAACTTTTCACTTCCCTTTTGAGGACCAAAATGCCGCAAGCGCACTGACAATATCTGCTCTTTAATTATAATTAAACACGGAGGTCTGTAAACTGTGATTTTCATGTTTTAGCTGAGCCATTTGTATAAGACAAATACTGAACATTCAATGATTAAACTATCATTCTGGGTTCGACATTCAGCATGAAAAAGAAACTGAGCATAATATAAATGTTTGTATTAATTTTTTGTATATAAATTTTATATAATCATATATAAAAATTATAAGAGGGAAGACTTGAGTGTGCCTGACCAGTATTACGGTTTAAAGTGTTACATATTTTTCTTCACAGACACTTCTGAAGAAATAGAGGACATTCTAGGTGCAGGGAAAAGGATTCGGGTTCCAAAGTTACTGGAGAGAAATCCTGTGGAGAGCCAGAGAAACTCAGAAAGGAAAGAAATTGAAGATACTGCTGTAAGTATATATGTGCATGCATATATATATATATATATATATATATATATATATATATATATATATATATATATATATATATATATGATAAGAGCAAGTGAGATGTTATGTGCTATTATTATTTGCAGATGTCACAAAAGGCAAGCATTATTGAGGGAAAGCGGGCCTCACTAATAGAAATTTTAAAAGAGCGGCAAAGCCAGAAAAGAATCCAGCCACTGTGTGCCTCTAATAGTCAATCAAAGAGGCAGAGGATTCTGCTGGATGATGAAACATCTAGTGGCAGTGATGATGAATTAATTGCCAAATCTGAATTTGATGAATTAAAGAAGAAGCACACAGTACTTGGGCATAAATATCAAGAAGCCATTAGTGAACTGGAACAACTGAGAAAATTGAACACTGAACTCCAAAAGTGTTTGGTCTCCAAAATCCTTCCTGGTAAGTTTGTAACACTCACCCTTCTTTCCTAAAAGGCTGCCTCACAAAACACAAAACAATCGTTATCATTTTATCTAAACTGGAATTTAAAGCTGTACTATTTATTGAATGTAATGACAGTGAATTACATTTAAGGTCTCATTTATGTTATAGAGAATAACAGCCTTCCTGATTTTATGGACACCCCTCAAACAATTAGTAAGACCTTTCAGTTATACTGCTATTACTATTACTGTTGTTATTATATTTTGAACATTATCTGTTTTGCTTGAGAAGGTGTTTGTGGTTTTGTTGCATATAACACTAACAGCTTGTTGCGTCTACCTATTGTCTAATAAAAAAGCCCTAGTTAATGTTCATTTAATCTGTGATACAAACTTGTACTGAAGATTTATTATCATTATATTATACATTTCAGGGCAATCCAACTTGTCACCCCCATTAAACACTTCTCAAGCAACAGTTGGTAAGTATATTGCTAATAAAACATGAATGACTTGGTTACACTTATACATTCATCCTATCTCTGATAAGAGATAAGAGACATGCACAATAATATTGTACTATTTAATCATTCTACAACTGTCATTTACCAAAAGTAAGGTAATAATTATTAAATTATTTTATATTTGCAGTAGAAATAAGTCAACAGAAAGAGCAAGCTTCAGAAGAAGAAAGGGTATTTTAGATTTAATTATAAATGTACAGTAACGGTGGTATTGTCTTTGATTATACTGATATGATTTACATATAATCATGAAATAAAATAAAATTTCACACAGACGCACATTGGTGAAGGAATTTACATCAATACAAATCAGTGGAAGAGAGTCCAAGGAAACAGCAAGGACAGCTTGTTTGTGAAGGAGCTGGCAGTGTGCATTTGGGGCACAAACATTTTGGCCAACCGGAGTCTGGAGGGTAAAAGTTGTCCAACAACAAAGACAACCCCCAGGCCCCCTCTAACCCCTCACAAATTAAGAGCACTAAAAAGTAAGTAAGAATGTTGATAAAGAATACTAATCTGAAAATGATGGAGGATATTACTGCTGCATGAAATATTACATGTGTCTCTTTTGGACCAGGACACTTGAATTTTATTAAAATTTCTCAATGACCTGCTAATAATCTTATACATATCTTCTGTGCAAAATGTTGACATTTAATAAAACTGTTCATAATAATAGTCATGTGGCCTTTGAGCAGGTTATCTAGTCTTCATATAGGCTAGAAGTTTATACCTCACATTTAGGAGTTTAGCTCCTCTGAGAAGGCCTATACATGCAAGTAAATGATTTGTACTTTGTTTCAAGTAAATAGTTTTTGAAGTCTTTAGAAAACTATATGATTTTATTGTTGTGCAGTAACATGCATATTTTATGCATATTAAAGTTTTCTCATGACATTTTGCTTTATTTTGTTTTGTTAAAGATTGCTTCCAAAAGTGGCTCGAGACAAAAAACCTGGAAGAGTTCGAGCTAAGGACCAGGGGTGGGTTTCCCGAAATGTTCGTAGCGCTAAGTACTTCTTAACCTCGTACGTTTCATACGAGGTTACGAAGTACTTGGCGCTACGAACGTTTCGGGAAACCCACCCCAGAGCAGGAAAATTTGGACGTTATGTTACAGAAAAAATCCAAGACATCAACAAAAAACAAAAAAAACAAAATCAATAAGTACATGATTTGTTATTTGATAAAATTATATTACTTGTTTAAAATGTCGTTTGTACAAATAGCATTTTATTAAAGCAGCTGTTATAATAATTTCTCAGTAAATTAAGAAAAATAAATATTTTTGAGTTGTCTTTTAAAATTGTCTTTGTTTCTTGCCTATTTTGCAAACTGGTCTATTAACAGTAAAGCATAGGTGTTAGGGCAGGTGTGCACATGTTTAAACATTCCCTGCTTGTTTTAGTGTTGCTCTCCTCCAGCATGCCTAATTTAATTGTCATTTAGGAAAACATCAAAATGTTCCAGACAGAAAATCCACGACCATGGTTGAGGCACATTGTATAATATTCTGGTCACTTGACAGTTCTGCAACAAGCTATCAAAGGTTAATTGTAAATTTAAAATACTAGTTATTTTACAGAATACCAGGTACAAGCTGGTTTTGGACAGTAAAACCACCCACCAGCAACAAGATGGTTTAAGATGGTGTAACCAGCTATAAACCAGCTACCACCTATGAACCAGCTAACAGCTGGTTTTGAATGGTTTAACCAGCTACCAGCTACAAACCAGCTACCAGGTTCCAAAACACAGCTTAAGCTGGTCAAGCTGGTTAACCAGCTTGACCAGCTTAAGATGGTATGAGCTGGTTTTTCCAGCAGGGCAGACTTTAAGCTGGTTTATACTTGAAGCCTGGTTTATACTTGACGCGCCGCGAGCGGCGCGAGGGTCCGCGCGGCGAAAATGACGTAATCGCTGAGGCTCCGCCCGTGCGCGTGTGCCTCGCGCGCTGTCGCTGCACGAGGTCGTGCACCTCTCGAATTTTTCAACTTCGCGCGCGCGCCGCGCTTCAGCGCGATCGACAAAGTCATGTTTGCAGGGTTCATACACCTATACAAGGTGGAATTAAAGCACTTGTACGGCACTTTCAAGGTCCATTTCAATATTTTCCAGCATGATAAACATAATTAAGTTAAATATTGACACGCCGCGAGCGGCGCGAGGGTCCGCGCGGCGAAAATTACGTAATCGCTGAGGCTCCGCCCGTGCGCGAGTGCCTCGCGCGGTCGTGCACCTCTAGAATTTTGTAACTTCGCGCGCGCGCTGCGCTTCAGCGCGATCGACAAAGTCATGTTTGCAGGGTTCATACACCTATACAAGGTGGAATTAAAGCACTTGTACGGCACTTTCAAGGTCCATTTCAATATTTTCCAGCATGATAAACATAATTAAGTTAAATATTGACGCGCCGCGAGCGGCGAGGGTCCGCGCGGCGAAAATGACGTAATTGCTGAGGCTCCGCCCGTGCGCGAGTGCCTCGCGCGCTGTCGCTGCGCGAGGTCGTGCACCTCTCTAATTTTGCAACTTCCGCGCGCGCGCCGCGCTTCAGCGCCATCGACAAAGTCATGTTTGCAGGGTTCATACACCTATACAAGGTGGAATTAAAGCATTTGTACGGCACTTTCCCACTGCGCAAAGATACGTTGAAACGACGTCTTTTCCAAGTCATTTTTGCACGTCGGATTTTGGTCCCCTGAAGGTGCAGACTGTGACGCCAGATGACGTCTTTTTTCCGACGTCTTCTGGACGTCGTGTATCGACGACCCCGGGACGTCCGGATAAGGGCCATTTCTAGTCCAAATGAAGTCTTGTGTAGGTCTTTTTTGCGTAAAACGTTGACTCCTTTTAGACATCGTTTTTATAAGCCTACCAACAGCTATTTCTAAATAGAGCTGTAATATCGAAGGAAATGCTTTCTTAAAACACAATTTCCATGGGGATTCATAGTTTCTGTGCACAACTAGTGCCATTTTAGAAGGTAGCATTTTGTCCTGGTAAATTTTCCTAGCTTCCTTTCCGTCGCAGCAGATAACTGGAAACGTATACAAAAGTGTAAGGTTCAAATCTGCTGAGCCTAACGAACTTCAGAAAGATGAACGGGAACAATAAACAGGTCCGCCACCTTCTGGCACCAGTTACACACGTTACAATTGTATATGCTTTACAAATAAATCACATGAATGGCATTTCCAATTTCTTTCCACCTTCATTTTTATTGATCACTGGCCAAAACGCCAACTTATAAAAGTAGTAATGTCTGTGGTAAATTCCATCCAATACGTGAGTAGCTAGCTAGCCTTTTGGCTAACGTTAAAACGTAACAAACCTTACAAAAATCCATTACAAAAGTACAAGGTAATGTGATTATATCTATTGATCTGTTACTACAACATATAAACATTTTAGGTTAATATTTTGAGGTTTGTTAAAGACCAGTTGTTAATGTTACCTTGAAATCGCCAGTAAATAACTGTAAAAAGTAACGGATTTCTTTTTAATTTAAACTCCTAAATGCGCGAGGCAACTCGCTCGAGCTTTTTATGTAGGCTCACTTTTGTATCATAGTCAATTGATTGTATTTAACATAATAGTTATACATAAATATTATATATAAACAAATATTTTGATAATACATACATTTTCTTATACGTGTCTACATTAAATAATGTATAATAATATGGATTTATTACAGTTCACAGGCTGCACCATTGAGGACATGGAGTTTTAGGTTGACGGAGTCGAGCAAAAGTGTTTATCGCCCAAAAGACAAATTTTCTCATACCGCTTTACTCAACATTTAGAAATGTTCATTAATATAAAAAAACAAATATTATGTATCATGTACATTTCTGTACCCTTCTTAGACGTCTCCGTGACGTTGAAATTCCGACGTTCAAGTGTTTAACTGCATATCGACGTCCAAGTGGGGTCATAGTTAGACGTCCAAATAACGGACCTAGTTTGCACGTCGAGTAGAAGTCCAGAATTGGTCTTGGACCGACGGACGCAATATAGACTTGATCTGCACGTCCATAAGACGTCTAATGTTTAGTGGGTTCAAGGTCCATTTCAATATTTTCCAGCTTGATAAACATAATTCAGTTAAATATTGACACGCCGCGAGCGGCGCGAGGGTCCGCGCGGCGAAAATTACGTAATCGCTGAGGCTCCGCCCGTGCGCGAGTGCCTCGCGCGGTCGTGCACCTGTCGAATTTTGTAACTTCGCGCGTGCGCTGCGCTTCAGCGCGATCGACAAAGTCATGTTTGCAGGGTTCATACACCTATACAAGGTGGAATTAAAGCACTTGTACGGCACTTTCAAGGTCCATTTCAATATTTTCCAGCATGATAAACATAATTAAGTTAAATATTAATACATATACTCGAAATGATTCAAAATAATTCGCTTTTTTATCACATTATTTGATGGTTGTTTATTTTCAAAACGCTCAATCTTAACGTCTTCACGTTCTCTCATGTTTCGTCCTGGAATTACAAGAGGCTCGTATTTGTTAACGTAATTTCAACATTTTAATGTACTTTAGCCTAAATTCCAGCACTTTTCAAACCTGAAACTCAAAGCAACATTAAAATGCGTCAGGTAAATGTTCATGAATATATATACAGATAAAAACGGTCTGCAAGCGAGTTAAATTTAATTAGTGGTCGGCCGTTATCGGCGTTAACGGCCCACCACTAATATATATACACATATTCACACGCACGCACACACACACAGCATAATTATATATGTATGTGTCTGTGTGTCCTCATTATTGCTGGCTATAAAATCGCATCACCGTGTCATACTTTAATGTCCTGCACTGATGAGCTGCGCGAGCCTCAGAATTGTTCGAATGGAGGCTGCGTTCGAATACCATTACAAGTTTGTTAGCCACCTAGCTCTCTCATATTTTTCCTTGTTCTTTCCTTAAGATTTTTTCGCATTAATAAAATGTTTGCCTACGTACAATACATCGAAGACGGAGTAAAAAATATTGTACATATTAAAGACATCAAAAACTTTGACCCAAAAAATACAGAAGACTATTCTGCAGTACACGCATACTGGATTCTGTGGAAAGGGGAGTTATTCGCTGGCCAAATCTTGATGCTAAAAGGTAAGTAGCTAACGTTTTTATAATACAGAATAATAGTATATCGTATAATAATAACAATTCAACATTTTGTTTGACGTACGACGTGAGTTAAACTTGTCGCTATCTGATACAATTTGGCTACAAGTTACCCGAACCGGGATCTACAAAACATTACCTGTCGCAGCGATCAAAATCGTCCGTGGTCTGTTCATTAAATGTTACTTTGATCTGTCTGTATGAAGCTGTCTACACTGTCAAGACTGGATATTAGTTAGCAGGTTGTGCTACTCGTGTTACCATTAAGAGGGTTACTCAGCAACATCATCTACGAACCTAATAAGACCTAATAAGCCTTTATATAGTTAGTTGTGTCGCGTGCGGTAGCCTGGCGACCATGGACCACCTTGCTCGTTAAAATATATTTATAAAACAAAAGACTTACCTTCTGCACCAACAGCCGATGCAACATCCCATGCGTTGTCTTTCATTTTTTACATTCTTATAATTAGTCTGGTCTGAGAATCATATTAGTTGATCAAGTTTAAAAGGGCACGATTTAACCGAAAGGCTGCCTTCTACCTGTTCTTGGGTAATACTTAACTGAGAATGTTGGTGGAGAACTTTTCACTTCCCTTTTGAGGACCAAAATGCCGCAAGCGCACTGACAATATCTGCTCTTTAATTATAATTAAACACGGAGGTCTGTAAACTGTGATTTTCATGTTTTAGCTGAGCCATTTGTATAAGACAAATACTGAACATTCAATGATTAAACTATCATTCTGGGTTCGACATTCAGCATGAAAAAGAAACTGAGCATAATATAAATGTTTGTATTAATTTTTTGTATATAAATTTTATATAATCATATATAAAAATTATAAGAGGGAAGACTTGAGTGTGCCTGACCAGTATTACGGTTTAAAGTGTTACATATTTTTCTTCACAGACACTTCTGAAGAAATAGAGGACATTCTAGGTGCAGGGAAAAGGATTCGGGTTCCAAAGTTACTGGAGAGAAATCCTGTGGAGAGCCAGAGAAACTCAGAAAGGAAAGAAATTGAAGATACTGCTGTAAGTATATATGTGCATGCATATATATATATATATATATATATATATATATATATATATATATATATATATATATATATATATGATAAGAGCAAGTGAGATGTTATGTGCTATTATTATTTGCAGATGTCACAAAAGGCAAGCATTATTGAGGGAAAGCGGGCCTCACTAATAGAAATTTTAAAAGAGCGGCAAAGCCAGAAAAGAATCCAGCCACTGTGTGCCTCTAATAGTCAATCAAAGAGGCAGAGGATTCTGCTGGATGATGAAACATCTAGTGGCAGTGATGATGAATTAATTGCCAAATCTGAATTTGATGAATTAAAGAAGAAGCACACAGTACTTGGGCATAAATATCAAGAAGCCATTAGTGAACTGGAACAACTGAGAAAATTGAACACTGAACTCCAAAAGTGTTTGGTCTCCAAAATCCTTCCTGGTAAGTTTGTAACACTCACCCTTCTTTCCTAAAAGGCTGCCTCACAAAACACAAAACAATCGTTATCATTTTATCTAAACTGGAATTTAAAGCTGTACTATTTATTGAATGTAATGACAGTGAATTACATTTAAGGTCTCATTTATGTTATAGAGAATAACAGCCTTCCTGATTTTATGGACACCCCTCAAACAATTAGTAAGTTTGTCAGCTCTGGTCCTGTAAGCAGATGGTCATTCAATGACACTCCTTGAAATTTTGCTGAGCAGTCGAACACGACTCGTATTTTACCTGGCTTCTGTGGGTGATAAACCCCATGGTGAGGGATATACCAGGCAGGGCTCTTGTCAATGTCTTCTAACTGCATCTTCTCAGCATCTCTGCGAATTATCGTTTCATTCATGAAGGCGGTGTAATCCTTACGATAATGTCTGTCCCTTTCAAATCTCTTTCTTAAGCACTCAAGTCGGTGATTCACACATCTCCTATTGTCTGGCGGACATGGCCTGTCTTCCTTAAATGGCAAAGGCATTTCACAATGGCCGTCAGCATTGATCCTAATTCCATCCTCCATTATCGCTATGAAACGCAGATCTTCCTGAGAGAGGTTAATATCCTCTACTGTTCTCTCGCTGAAGTCCGATTCAAGCACTTTTAGCACATCTAATGAGGTGACTAACTCCTTGACTTGTGTTCGACATATGTATCGAACTTCACTTGTTAGATCAGTGTTCACCTGTACATCTGGTGACACTTGCCTCACCACAATCCTATGACTGCTTCCAATAGCATCACCATAGTCAACGCCGGAATTGACGCAGCCAACTACACTCCAGCCAAGATCTGTTCTTTGTGCGAATGGCTCATTATCTTTACCTGCCACAACCTCTCTGGGTAGCAGGGCTTGAGAACAGTTATAACCTATGAGCAACCCAACATCACATTCAATTAATGGAGCAATCTCTTCAGCAATGTGCTCTAGGTGAGGCCATGCCCTTGCTGTCTTGGGTGTAGGAATGTGACTTAAATTGGCAGGAATAAATTCTCTTGAATACGTTACTGGGAGAGCAATTTTCATAGATGAATAAAACCCTCTGACCTGCAGCCCAGTTAACTTCAGACTTGGAATGATTGTGCCTCTGGATGACAATGTGGAGAGCTTTAACTGCACAGCTTCCTTCTGAGTATCCAGAGTTTCTGCCTTTTCTTGTATGATGAATGTGGTATCACTTTGGCTGTCAATGAGTGCATACGTGAGAATTTCATTCTCTGGATGCCTTGTTGTGGACAACCATACTGGAACAACTGTAGATGTATAGGTACTGCTTATGTCTTGCACCACTCTGTTAGATGTCACTTCATTAATTGGTTGAGACTCTGTTTGTTCATTTGATAGTTCTTTCCTTTTGCCTTCTTTGGGGCGATCTTCATGTAAACATGTTGGATGCCTTCCCTTACATAAATTACAGGCACTCCTTCCATCACAGTTCTTCGAATGATGTCCTGGTTTCAAACAACCGAAACACAATTTGTTGGTTTGCACAAACTTGACTCTTTCTGCAATCGATTTGTCCATGAACTTTCTACATGTGTGAATGTCATGATTTGACTTCTCGCAATAAATGCACCCTTTAGAATGTGGCTTTTCTTCGGTGATGCTTGCCAATGTCTTAGCACCAACACTTCGAGTCTTTGGTGTCTTACTTCTTTCATCATCACCAGACTTTAGAGCATGAAGAGAAGTCACCGGATTACAAGCTATTTTAGCTTCCCTTGTGACAAACTCAACAAACTGACTGAAACTAGGAAATGCACCTGTTGCTTCTTCGATATCAACCACCTTTCTGTTCCATTGGGCTGTTAGCCAATCAGGAAGCTTGGTGAGTATCCTTTGATTTTCACTACAGTCATTCAAGACTTCAAGACCAGTAATCTGAGACATTGCTGATTGACAACCTCGAAGGAAATCTGTGAACTCTCTCAATTCTATACTTTCTTTAGGTCCAATTTTGGGCCATGAGATGAGCTTATCCCTGAAGGCCTTAGCAATCACGAAGGAACTTCCATATCTTTCATCCAGGATGTCCCATGCTGCATGATAGGCTGCATCTGTGCCTAACAAGAAATAACTCTCAATAGCTTTCTTTGCAGGTCCACCAACATATTTGCGGAGATAGTAGACCTTCTCATTTACTGGAATATTCTTCCTATCTATTAAAGTCTGAAAGGACATTTTCCAGTCTTTAAACCTTAGAGGGTCTCCACTGAATACACAAGGCTCTGGTATTGGGACACGGCTTGCACTGATGGACTCTGCTATTTCTTTAGCAAGTTCTTTAATGCTATCATCTTGCTGATTACCAGTAACAGGTTGCACACTTGTAGTTACTTGTGGCATAGTAGCAGACTGCACATGTGTGACATACTGCGATGGTGCCGTGCGTTGCACTAGGTGTTTTCTTGGTTTAGGTACAGGTGTCTCTCGCCTAAACTCACAATTGTGGAGCATTTCTGATACCTCTTCATCTGAGCTCACATCTTGTTCATAGGCTTGAAGACGTGCCTTTGCAGCATTTATCTTCTTAACTGTTTCTAAGCGCTCTATTTGCCTACGCTTCTCTTCCAATGCATTTTGTCTTGCAGCATTTTCCGCTTCTTGTAGTGCAAGTCTCTCTCTGTTCTCAGCTTCCAGATTCTCAAGCTCTTCTCTTTCATGCTCCATCTCTTGTAAAACCTTAAGAGTGGCCATGGATGCAGCTAGCTCTGCTACAGCTTCTTGCTTCTTTAGAGATGACAGGCTGGAATGTCTTGACTTTATACTTGATCTGGTTTCAGACCTTGGACCTTTAGAGCTTAAACAAGACATCCTAGATGAAGTTGATGAGAACACTGACTCAGTCTCAATCCAGTGTGCTTGTTCCTTATCTTCACACCTTTCATTCTCTTCCAAACGATTCCACCCATATTCCAAGATGTGACTTGAGACAGCATCACAAGTGTCTACTCTGCGGCGGATTTCTCCATCAGGGCTAATGTACTGACGTAAGTCTTCATAAGCTTGTTTTACATGTGTTGATGCGCAGCGAGTCTCATTCATAAGATCTTGTAAGATCTCGTTGGAGAGAGGTCTTTTGAATGATTTCTTAATTTCTTTAGCAAGAGCCTTCCATTTGGTATAAGAAACTGTGAAGCGATGCTGAAGCCTTCTAGACTTAACCTCTTGGAGCTCTTGACCCTTTTCTGTCAGCCTTCTGGATCTCTGGCTTCTTCTTAGTCCTTCTTCAGCAGCATGAGTCTTCTTATCTATCTCAGTCTCCCATAATGGGTTAATGTCTGAAAGTTTGTCATCACTGTCTTTAAACTGCTGCTGTAACTCTGCAGTTTCATTGTTACTGTCTGGGTCCTGTTTAGCTTCATACTCAGCCATTCTTGGTATTGCTTTGATAACTATTTTAGTTAAATGCACTGACCTTAATGAGTGTAATATATGATTTGCAACTGAAGTGCTATTGTAGCCAAAACTACCTTTAGTTTAAACTGGCTATGTTTAAACAATGTGTGTCATATGTGATTAACTGCCTTTAACAATACAGGTGAACTTTTTTAAATTTTAAAAAAATTTTAAAAAACCACCTCTTTTAAAAAACAATTTTAAAAAACCACCTCTCTTTAGAACATAACAAAGTGCGTTATTAATGGTTATATTAAGTTAATCCAAGTAAACATCATTTAAACTATGTTATCCAGATTATTTGAGCTAAGTATATGTACATAACAACCAAACACTTTACTGCTTTAGCACTTATAGAGTCCCCTTAATGCAGATCACGAGGCTACTCCAAACCTTAACATTTAACTTGCTTAAACGTCTTGCTTTGCTTGTCGTTGGCTTAACCAAGCGATGCTCTCGGACTCCGCTTGCTACTGCTCTAGTTGCTGGTGTATGCACAGTCTTATCTGTTTGACGCTAGAGTTCGATGAAACTCCGGTAAAGTTGCTTGCAGTTCTTATGACAGCAGATGCAGGCTCATCACCTCGCGTCGAACAAGCTCTGAGTTCTCACTGTAACTCCCTCCAAGTTGAAATAACGGACACAAGGCGTTCCTGATTTACTGGCATTTAATTCGGACACAGGTGTAACCAACGATGCCGTGAGAACTGTACAAACATACAATAATAGATTTTCATACAGTAAGGGATTCTCATAGAGAATAGACAATAAGAATATGATTCAACAACATAAATATTCACAAATCAGTAGATTGGCTTACAAACAACATCAGTAAATTCGGAATAGTCCTTGAGACTAAATAACTAACTGAAACTTAACAATCCTTCATAGATAAACATCTTATTTCCCATACACATATTAAATACAAATTACATACCTCATTGGCCGCATTAACTTGAAAGGGTTAACTTGAAACAAAACCACATCTTCTTTAAACATCTGCCGGACGGTTATTTCCGTTACTGTTTAAATCAACGCCGTCGTGTAGAGAGCGGCGCGCGACCAAAATATAGCTCTATCCCAAACAACTAATTAAACATTAATTACACCCTGGAAACATTTGTAGAACCTTTAAACGTGCATTTTAAACAATACATATTACAATCAGATTTAATAAACAAATGATTTTACCTTACCTTAACTTATTTATTGTCACTTCAATCATGAAAATAACAAACTGCATGACTGCCACTGACGGCAGCCACACCCCTCAAACAATTAGTAAGACCTTTCAGTTATACTGCTATTACTATTACTGTTGTTATTATATTTTGAACATTATCTGTTTTGCTTGAGAAGGTGTTTGTGGTTTTGTTGCATATAACACTAACAGCTTGTTGCGTCTACCTATTGTCTAATAAAAAAGCCCTAGTTAATGTTCATTTAATCTGTGATACAAACTTGTACTGAAGATTTATTATCATTATATTATACATTTCAGGGCAATCCAACTTGTCACCCCCATTAAACACTTCTCAAGCAACAGTTGGTAAGTATATTGCTAATAAAACATGAATGACTTGGTTACACTTATACATTCATCCTATCTCTGATAAGAGATAAGAGACATGCACAATAATATTGTACTATTTAATCATTCTACAACTGTCATTTACCAAAAGTAAGGTAATAATTATTAAATTATTTTATATTTGCAGTAGAAATAAGTCAACAGAAAGAGCAAGCTTCAGAAGAAGAAAGGGTATTTTAGATTTAATTATAAATGTACAGTAACGGTGGTATTGTCTTTGATTATACTGATATGATTTACATATAATCATGAAATAAAATAAAATTTCACACAGACGCACATTGGTGAAGGAATTTACATCAATACAAATCAGTGGAAGAGAGTCCAAGGAAACAGCAAGGACAGCTTGTTTGTGAAGGAGCTGGCAGTGTGCATTTGGGGCACAAACATTTTGGCCAACCGGAGTCTGGAGGGTAAAAGTTGTCCAACAACAAAGACAACCCCCAGGCCCCCTCTAACCCCTCACAAATTAAGAGCACTAAAAAGTAAGTAAGAATGTTGATAAAGAATACTAATCTGAAAATGATGGAGGATATTACTGCTGCATGAAATATTACATGTGTCTCTTTTGGACCAGGACACTTGAATTTTATTAAAATTTCTCAATGACCTGCTAATAATCTTATACATATCTTCTGTGCAAAATGTTGACATTTAATAAAACTGTTCATAATAATAGTCATGTGGCCTTTGAGCAGGTTATCTAGTCTTCATATAGGCTAGAAGTTTATACCTCACATTTAGGAGTTTAGCTCCTCTGAGAAGGCCTATACATGCAAGTAAATGATTTGTACTTTGTTTCAAGTAAATAGTTTTTGAAGTCTTTAGAAAACTATATGATTTTATTGTTGTGCAGTAACATGCATATTTTATGCATATTAAAGTTTTCTCATGACATTTTGCTTTATTTTGTTTTGTTAAAGATTGCTTCCAAAAGTGGCTCGAGACAAAAAACCTGGAAGAGTTCGAGCTAAGGACCAGGGGTGGGTTTCCCGAAATGTTCGTAGCGCTAAGTACTTCTTAACCTCGTACGTTTCATACGAGGTTACGAAGTACTTGGCGCTACGAACGTTTCGGGAAACCCACCCCAGAGCAGGAAAATTTGGACGTTATGTTACAGAAAAAATCCAAGACATCAACAAAAAACAAAAAAAACAAAATCAATAAGTACATGATTTGTTATTTGATAAAATTATATTACTTGTTTAAAATGTCGTTTGTACAAATAGCATTTTATTAAAGCAGCTGTTATAATAATTTCTCAGTAAATTAAGAAAAATAAATATTTTTGAGTTGTCTTTTAAAATTGTCTTTGTTTCTTGCCTATTTTGCAAACTGGTCTATTAACAGTAAAGCATAGGTGTTAGGGCAGGTGTGCACATGTTTAAACATTCCCTGCTTGTTTTAGTGTTGCTCTCCTCCAGCATGCCTAATTTAATTGTCATTTAGGAAAACATCAAAATGTTCCAGACAGAAAATCCACGACCATGGTTGAGGCACATTGTATAATATTCTGGTCACTTGACAGTTCTGCAACAAGCTATCAAAGGTTAATTGTAAATTTAAAATACTAGTTATTTTACAGAATACCAGGTACAAGCTGGTTTTGGACAGTAAAACCACCCACCAGCAACAAGATGGTTTAAGATGGTGTAACCAGCTATAAACCAGCTACCACCTATGAACCAGCTAACAGCTGGTTTTGAATGGTTTAACCAGCTACCAGCTACAAACCAGCTACCAGGTTCCAAAACACAGCTTAAGCTGGTCAAGCTGGTTAACCAGCTTGACCAGCTTAAGATGGTATGAGCTGGTTTTTCCAGCAGGGCAGACTTTAAGCTGGTTTATACTTGAAGCCTGGTTTATACTTGACGCGCCGCGAGCGGCGCGAGGGTCCGCGCGGCGAAAATGACGTAATCGCTGAGGCTCCGCCCGTGCGCGTGTGCCTCGCGCGCTGTCGCTGCACGAGGTCGTGCACCTCTCGAATTTTGCAACTTCGCGCGCGCGCCGCGCTTCAGCGCGATCGACAAAGTCATGTTTGCAGGGTTCATACACCTATACAAGGTGGAATTAAAGCACTTGTACGGCACTTTCAAGGTCCATTTCAATATTTTCCAGCATGATAAACATAATTAAGTTAAATATTGACACGCCGCGAGCGGCGCGAGGGTCCGCGCGGCGAAAATTACGTAATCGCTGAGGCTCCGCCCGTGCGCGAGTGCCTGCGCGAGTGCCTCGCGCGGTCGTGCACCTCTAGAATTTTGTAACTTCGCGCGCGCTGCGCTTCAGCGCGATCGACAAAGTCATGTTTGCAGGGTTCATACACCTATACAAGGTGGAATTAAAGCACTTGTACGGCACTTTCAAGGTCCATTTCAATATTTTCCAGCATGATAAACATAATTAAGTTAAATATTGACGCGCCGCGAGCGGCGAGGGTCCGCGCGGCGAAAATGACGTAATTGCTGAGGCTCCGCCCGTGCGCGAGTGCCTCGCGCGCTGTCGCTGCGCGAGGTCGTGCACCTCTCTAATTTTGCAACTTCGCGCGCGCGCCGCGCTTCAGCGCCATCGACAAAGTCATGTTTGCAGGGTTCATACACCTATACAAGGTGGAATTAAAGCACTTGTACGGCACTTTTAAGGTCCATTTAAATATTTTCCAGCATGATAAACATAATTAAGTTAAATATTGACACGCCGCGAGCGGCGCGAGGGTCCGCGCGGCGAAAATTACGTAATCGCTGAGGCTCCGCCCGTGCGCGAGTGCCTCGCGCGGTCGTGCACCTCTAGAATTTTGTAACTTCGCGCGCTGCGCTTCAGCGCGATCGACAAAGTCATGTTTGCAGGGTTCATACACCTATACAAGGTGGAATTAAAGCACTTGTACGGCACTTTCAAGGTCCATTTCAATATTTTCCAGCATGATAAACATAATTAAGTTAAATATTGACGCGCCGCGAGCGGCGAGGGTCCGCGCGGCGAAAATGACGTAATTGCTGAGGCTCCGCCCGTGCGCGAGTGCCTCGCGCGCTGTCGCTGCGCGAGGTCGTGCACCTCTCTAATTTTGCAACTTCGCGCGCGCGCCGCGCTTCAGCGCCATCGACAAAGTCATGTTTGCAGGGTTCATACACCTATACAAGGTGGAATTAAAGCATTTGTACGGCACTTTCCCACTGCGCAAAGATACGTTGAAACGACGTCTTTTCCAAGTCATTTTTGCACGTCGGATTTTGGTCCCCTGAAGGTGCAGACTGTGACGCCAGATGACGTCTTTTTTCCGACGTCTTCTGCACGTCGTGTATCGACGACCCCGGGACGTCCGGATAAGGGCCATTTCTAGTCCAAATGAAGTCTTGTGTAGGTCTTTTTTGCGTAAAACGTTGACTCCTTTTAGACATCGTTTTTATAAGCCTACCAACAGCTATTTCTAAATAGAGCTGTAATATCGAAGGAAATGCTTTCTTAAAACACAATTTCCATGGGGATTCATAGTTTCTGTGCACAACTAGTGCCATTTTAGAAGGTAGCATTTTGTCCTGGTAAATTTTCCTAGCTTCCTTTCCGTCGCAGCAGATAACTGGAAACGTATACAAAAGTGTAAGGTTCAAATCTGCTGAGCCTAACGAACTTCAGAAAGATGAACGGGAACAATAAACAGGTCCGCCACCTTCTGGCACCAGTTACACACGTTACAATTGTATATGCTTTACAAATAAATCACATGAATGGCATTTCCAATTTCTTTCCACCTTCATTTTTATTGATCACTGGCCAAAACGCCAACTTATAAAAGTAGTAATGTCTGTGGTAAATTCCATCCAATACGTGAGTAGCTAGCTAGCCTTTTGGCTAACGTTAAAACGTAACAAACCTTACAAAAATCCATTACAAAAGTACAAGGTAATGTGATTATATCTATTGATCTGTTACTACAACATATAAACATTTTAGGTTAATATTTTGAGGTTTGTTAAAGACCAGTTGTTAATGTTACCTTGAAATCGCCAGTAAATAACTGTAAAAAGTAACGGATTTCTTTTTAATTTAAACTCCTAAATGCGCGAGGCAACTCGCTCGAGCTTTTTATGTAGGCTCACTTTTGTATCATAGTCAATTGATTGTATTTAACATAATAGTTATACATAAATATTATATATAAACAAATATTTTGATAATACATACATTTTCTTATACGTGTCTACATTAAATAATGTATAATAATATGGATTTATTACAGTTCACAGGCTGCACCATTGAGGACATGGAGTTTTAGGTTGACGGAGTCGAGCAAAAGTGTTTATCGCCCAAAAGACAAATTTTCTCATACCGCTTTACTCAACATTTAGAAATGTTCATTAATATAAAAAAAACAAATATTATGTATCATGTACATTTCTGTACCCTTCTTAGACGTCTCCGTGACGTTGAAATTCCGACGTTCAAGTGTTTAACTGCATATCGACGTCCAAGTGGGGTCATAGTTAGACGTCCAAATAACGGACCTAGTTTGCACGTCGAGTAGAAGTCCAGAATTGGTCTTGGACCGACGGACGCAATATAGACTTGATCTGCACGTCCATAAGACGTCTAATGTTTAGTGGGTTCAAGGTCCATTTCAATATTTTCCAGCTTGATAAACATAATTCAGTTAAATATTGACACGCCGCGAGCGGCGCGAGGGTCCGCGCGGCGAAAATTACGTAATCGCTGAGGCTCCGCCCGTGCGCGAGTGCCTCGCGCGGTCGTGCACCTGTCGAATTTTGTAACTTCGCGCGTGCGCTGCGCTTCAGCGCGATCGACAAAGTCATGTTTGCAGGGTTCATACACCTATACAAGGTGGAATTAAAGCACTTGTACGGCACTTTCAAGGTCCATTTCAATATTTTCCAGCATGATAAACATAATTAAGTTAAATATTAATACATATACTCGAAATGATTCAAAATAATTCGCTTTTTTATCACATTATTTGATGGTTGTTTATTTTCAAAACGCTCAATCTTAACGTCTTCACGTTCTCTCATGTTTCGTCCTGGAATTACAAGAGGCTCGTATTTGTTAACGTAATTTCAACATTTTAATGTACTTTAGCCTAAATTCCAGCACTTTTCAAACCTGAAACACAAAGCAACATTAAAATGCGTCAGGTAAATGTTCATGAATATATATACAGATAAAAACGGTCTGCAAGCGAGTTAAATTTAATTAGTGGTCGGCCGTTATCGGCGTTAACGGCCCACCACTAATATATATACACATATTCACACGCACGCACACACACACAGCATAATTATATATGTATGTGTCTGTGTGTCCTCATTATTGCTGGCTATAAAATCGCATCACCGTGTCATACTTTAATGTCCTGCACTGATGAGCTGCGCGAGCCTCAGAATTGTTCGAATGGAGGCTGCGTTCGAATACCATTACAAGTTTGTTAGCCACCTAGCTCTCTCATATTTTTCCTTGTTCTTTCCTTAAGATTTTTTCGCATTAATAAAATGTTTGCCTACGTACAATACATCGAAGACGGAGTAAAAAATATTGTACATATTAAAGACATCAAAAACTTTGACCCAAAAAATACAGAAGACTATTCTGCAGTACACGCATACTGGATTCTGTGGAAAGGGGAGTTATTCGCTGGCCAAATCTTGATGCTAAAAGGTAAGTAGCTAACGTTTTTATAATACAGAATAATAGTATATCGTATAATAATAACAATTCAACATTTTGTTTGACGTACGACGTGAGTTAAACTTGTCGCTATCTGATACAATTTGGCTACAAGTTACCCGAACCGGGATCTACAAAACATTACCTGTCGCAGCGATCAAAATCGTCCGTGGTCTGTTCATTAAATGTTACTTTGATCTGTCTGTATGAAGCTGTCTACACTGTCAAGACTGGATATTAGTTAGCAGGTTGTGCTACTCGTGTTACCATTAAGAGGGTTACTCAGCAACATCATCTACGAACCTAATAAGACCTAATAAGCCTTTATATAGTTAGTTGTGTCGCGTGCGGTAGCCTGGCGACCATGGACCACCTTGCTCGTTAAAATATATTTATAAAACAAAAGACTTACCTTCTGCACCAACAGCCGATGCAACATCCCATGCGTTGTCTTTCATTTTTTACATTCTTATAATTAGTCTGGTCTGAGAATCATATTAGTTGATCAAGTTTAAAAGGGCACGATTTAACCGAAAGGCTGCCTTCTACCTGTTCTTGGGTAATACTTAACTGAGAATGTTGGTGGAGAACTTTTCACTTCCCTTTTGAGGACCAAAATGCCGCAAGCGCACTGACAATATCTGCTCTTTAATTATAATTAAACACGGAGGTCTGTAAACTGTGATTTTCATGTTTTAGCTGAGCCATTTGTATAAGACAAATACTGAACATTCAATGATTAAACTATCATTCTGGGTTCGACATTCAGCATGAAAAAGAAACTGAGCATAATATAAATGTTTGTATTAATTTTTTGTATATAAATTTTATATAATCATATATAAAAATTATAAGAGGGAAGACTTGAGTGTGCCTGACCAGTATTACGGTTTAAAGTGTTACATATTTTTCTTCACAGACACTTCTGAAGAAATAGAGGACATTCTAGGTGCAGGGAAAAGGATTCGGGTTCCAAAGTTACTGGAGAGAAATCCTGTGGAGAGCCAGAGAAACTCAGAAAGGAAAGAAATTGAAGATACTGCTGTAAGTATATATGTGCATGCATATATATATATATATATATATATATATATATATATATATATATATATATATATATATATATATATATATATATATATATATATATATGATAAGAGCAAGTGAGATGTTATGTGCTATTATTATTTGCAGATGTCACAAAAGGCAAGCATTATTGAGGGAAAGCGGGCCTCACTAATAGAAATTTTAAAAGAGCGGCAAAGCCAGAAAAGAATCCAGCCACTGTGTGCCTCTAATAGTCAATCAAAGAGGCAGAGGATTCTGCTGGATGATGAAACATCTAGTGGCAGTGATGATGAATTAATTGCCAAATCTGAATTTGATGAATTAAAGAAGAAGCACACAGTACTTGGGCATAAATATCAAGAAGCCATTAGTGAACTGGAACAACTGAGAAAATTGAACACTGAACTCCAAAAGTGTTTGGTCTCCAAAATCCTTCCTGGTAAGTTTGTAACACTCACCCTTCTTTCCTAAAAGGCTGCCTCACAAAACACAAAACAATCGTTATCATTTTATCTAAACTGGAATTTAAAGCTGTACTATTTATTGAATGTAATGACAGTGAATTACATTTAAGGTCTCATTTATGTTATAGAGAATAACAGCCTTCCTGATTTTATGGACACCCCTCAAACAATTAGTAAGACCTTTCAGTTATACTGCTATTACTATTACTGTTGTTATTATATTTTGAACATTATCTGTTTTGCTTGAGAAGGTGTTTGTGGTTTTGTTGCATATAACACTAACAGCTTGTTGCGTCTACCTATTGTCTAATAAAAAAGCCCTAGTTAATGTTCATTTAATCTGTGATACAAACTTGTACTGAAGATTTATTATCATTATATTATACATTTCAGGGCAATCCAACTTGTCACCCCCATTAAACACTTCTCAAGCAACAGTTGGTAAGTATATTGCTAATAAAACATGAATGACTTGGTTACACTTATACATTCATCCTATCTCTGATAAGAGATAAGAGACATGCACAATAATATTGTACTATTTAATCATTCTACAACTGTCATTTACCAAAAGTAAGGTAATAATTATTAAATTATTTTATATTTGCAGTAGAAATAAGTCAACAGAAAGAGCAAGCTTCAGAAGAAGAAAGGGTATTTTAGATTTAATTATAAATGTACAGTAACGGTGGTATTGTCTTTGATTATACTGATATGATTTACATATAATCATGAAATAAAATAAAATTTCACACAGACGCACATTGGTGAAGGAATTTACATCAATACAAATCAGTGGAAGAGAGTCCAAGGAAACAGCAAGGACAGCTTGTTTGTGAAGGAGCTGGCAGTGTGCATTTGGGGCACAAACATTTTGGCCAACCGGAGTCTGGAGGGTAAAAGTTGTCCAACAACAAAGACAACCCCCAGGCCCCCTCTAACCCCTCACAAATTAAGAGCACTAAAAAGTAAGTAAGAATGTTGATAAAGAATACTAATCTGAAAATGATGGAGGATATTACTGCTGCATGAAATATTACATGTGTCTCTTTTGGACCAGGACACTTGAATTTTATTAAAATTTCTCAATGACCTGCTAATAATCTTATACATATCTTCTGTGCAAAATGTTGACATTTAATAAAACTGTTCATAATAATAGTCATGTGGCCTTTGAGCAGGTTATCTAGTCTTCATATAGGCTAGAAGTTTATACCTCACATTTAGGAGTTTAGCTCCTCTGAGAAGGCCTATACATGCAAGTAAATGATTTGTACTTTGTTTCAAGTAAATAGTTTTTGAAGTCTTTAGAAAACTATATGATTTTATTGTTGTGCAGTAACATGCATATTTTATGCATATTAAAGTTTTCTCATGACATTTTGCTTTATTTTGTTTTGTTAAAGATTGCTTCCAAAAGTGGCTCGAGACAAAAAACCTGGAAGAGTTCGAGCTAAGGACCAGGGGTGGGTTTCCCGAAATGTTCGTAGCGCTAAGTACTTCTTAACCTCGTACGTTTCATACGAGGTTACGAAGTACTTGGCGCTACGAACGTTTCGGGAAACCCACCCCAGAGCAGGAAAATTTGGACGTTATGTTACAGAAAAAATCCAAGACATCAACAAAAAACAAAAAAAACAAAATCAATAAGTACATGATTTGTTATTTGATAAAATTATATTACTTGTTTAAAATGTCGTTTGTACAAATAGCATTTTATTAAAGCAGCTGTTATAATAATTTCTCAGTAAATTAAGAAAAATAAATATTTTTGAGTTGTCTTTTAAAATTGTCTTTGTTTCTTGCCTATTTTGCAAACTGGTCTATTAACAGTAAAGCATAGGTGTTAGGGCAGGTGTGCACATGTTTAAACATTCCCTGCTTGTTTTAGTGTTGCTCTCCTCCAGCATGCCTAATTTAATTGTCATTTAGGAAAACATCAAAATGTTCCAGACAGAAAATCCACGACCATGGTTGAGGCACATTGTATAATATTCTGGTCACTTGACAGTTCTGCAACAAGCTATCAAAGGTTAATTGTAAATTTAAAATACTAGTTATTTTACAGAATACCAGGTACAAGCTGGTTTTGGACAGTAAAACCACCCACCAGCAACAAGATGGTTTAAGATGGTGTAACCAGCTATAAACCAGCTACCACCTATGAACCAGCTAACAGCTGGTTTTGAATGGTTTAACCAGCTACCAGCTACAAACCAGCTACCAGGTTCCAAAACACAGCTTAAGCTGGTCAAGCTGGTTAACCAGCTTGACCAGCTTAAGATGGTATGAGCTGGTTTTTCCAGCAGGGCAGGCTTTAAGCTGGTTTATACTTGAAGCCTGGTTTATACTTGACGCGCCGCGAGCGGCGCGAGGGTCCGCGCGGCGAAAATGACGTAATCGCTGAGGCTCCGCCCGTGCGCGAGTGCCTCGCGCGCTGTCGCTGCACGAGGTCGTGCACCTCTCGAATTTTGCAACTTCGCGCGCGCGCCGCGCTTCAGCGCGATCGACAAAGTCATGTTTGCAGGGTTCATACACCTATACAAGGTGGAATTAAAGCACTTGTACGGCACTTTCAAGGTCCATTTCAATATTTTCCAGCATGATAAACATAATTAAGTTAAATATTGACACGCCGCGAGCGGCGCGAGGGTCCGCGCGGCGAAAATTACGTAATCGCTGAGGCTCCGCCCGTGCGCGAGTGCCTCGCGCGGTCGTGCACCTCTAGAATTTTGTAACTTCGCGCGCGCTGCGCTTCAGCGCGATCGACAAAGTCATGTTTGCAGGGTTCATACACCTATACAAGGTGGAATTAAAGCACTTGTACGGCACTTTCAAGGTCCATTTCAATATTTTCCAGCATGATAAACATAATTAAGTTAAATATTGACGCGCCGCGAGCGGCGAGGGTCCGCGCGGCGAAAATGACGTAATTGCTGAGGCTCCGCCCGTGCACGAGTGCCTCGCGCGCTGTCGCTGCGCGAGGTCGTGCACCTCTCTAATTTTGCAACTTCGCGCGCGCGCCGCGCTTCAGCGCCATCGACAAAGTCATGTTTGCAGGGTTCATACACCTATACAAGGTGGAATTAAAGCACTTGTACGGCACTTTTAAGGTCCATTTAAATATTTTCCAGCATGATAAACATAATTAAGTTAAATATTGACACGCCGCGAGCGGCGCGAGGGTCCGCGCGGCGAAAATTACGTAATCGCTGAGGCTCCGCCCGTGCGCGAGTGCCTCGCGCGGTCGTGCACCTCTAGAATTTTGTAACTTCGCGCGCTGCGCTTCAGCGCGATCGACAAAGTCATGTTTGCAGGGTTCATACACCTATACAAGGTGGAATTAAAGCACTTGTACGGCACTTTTAAGGTCCATTTCAATATTTTCCAGCATGATAAACATAATTAAGTTAAATATTGACGCGCCGCGAGCGGCGAGGGTCCGCGCGGCGAAAATGACGTAATTGCTGAGGCTCCGCCCGTGCGCGAGTGCCTCGCGCGCTGTCGCTGCGCGAGGTCGTGCACCTCTCTAATTTTGCAACTTCGCGCGCGCGCCGCGCTTCAGCGCCATCGACAAAGTCATGTTTGCAGGGTTCATACACCTATACAAGGTGGAATTAAAGCATTTGTACGGCACTTTCCCACTGCGCAAAGATACGTTGAAACGACGTCTTTTCCAAGTCATTTTTGCACGTCGGATTTTGGTCCCCTGAAGGTGCAGACTGTGACGCCAGATGACGTCTTTTTTCCGACGTCTTCTGCACGTCGTGTATCGACGACCCCGGGACGTCCGGATAAGGGCCATTTCTAGTCCAAATGAAGTCTTGTGTAGGTCTTTTTTGCGTAAAACGTTGACTCCTTTTAGACATCGTTTTTATAAGCCTACCAACAGCTATTTCTAAATAGAGCTGTAATATCGAAGGAAATGCTTTCTTAAAACACAATTTCCATGGGGATTCATAGTTTCTGTGCACAACTAGTGCCATTTTAGAAGGTAGCATTTTGTCCTGGTAAATTTTCCTAGCTTCCTTTCCGTCGCAGCAGATAACTGGAAACGTATACAAAAGTGTAAGGTTCAAATCTGCTGAGCCTAACGAACTTCAGAAAGATGAACGGGAACAATAAACAGGTCCGCCACCTTCTGGCACCAGTTACACACGTTACAATTGTATATGCTTTACAAATAAATCACATGAATGGCATTTCCAATTTCTTTCCACCTTCATTTTTATTGATCACTGGCCAAAACGCCAACTTATAAAAGTAGTAATGTCTGTGGTAAATTCCATCCAATACGTGAGTAGCTAGCTAGCCTTTTGGCTAACGTTAAAACGTAACAAACCTTACAAAAATCCATTACAAAAGTACAAGGTAATGTGATTATATCTATTGATCTGTTACTACAACATATAAACATTTTAGGTTAATATTTTGAGGTTTGTTAAAGACCAGTTGTTAATGTTACCTTGAAATCGCCAGTAAATAACTGTAAAAAGTAACGGATTTCTTTTTAATTTAAACTCCTAAATGCGCGAGGCAACTCGCTCGAGCTTTTTATGTAGGCTCACTTTTGTATCATAGTCAATTGATTGTATTTAACATAATAGTTATACATAAATATTATATATAAACAAATATTTTGATAATACATACATTTTCTTATACGTGTCTACATTAAATAATGTATAATAATATGGATTTATTACAGTTCACAGGCTGCACCATTGAGGACATGGAGTTTTAGGTTGACGGAGTCGAGCAAAAGTGTTTATCGCCCAAAAGACAAATTTTCTCATACCGCTTTACTCAACATTTAGAAATGTTCATTAATATAAAAAAAACAAATATTATGTATCATGTACATTTCTGTACCCTTCTTAGACGTCTCCGTGACGTTGAAATTCCGACGTTCAAGTGTTTAACTGCATATCGACGTCCAAGTGGGGTCATAGTTAGACGTCCAAATAACGGACCTAGTTTGCACGTCGAGTAGAAGTCCAGAATTGGTCTTGGACCGACGGACGCAATATAGACTTGATCTGCACGTCCATAAGACGTCTAATGTTTAGTGGGTTCAAGGTCCATTTCAATATTTTCCAGCTTGATAAACATAATTCAGTTAAATATTGACACGCCGCGAGCGGCGCGAGGGTCCGCGCGGCGAAAATTACGTAATCGCTGAGGCTCCGCCCGTGCGCGAGTGCCTCGCGCGGTCGTGCACCTGTCGAATTTTGTAACTTCGCGCGTGCGCTGCGCTTCAGCGCGATCGACAAAGTCATGTTTGCAGGGTTCATACACCTATACAAGGTGGAATTAAAGCACTTGTACGGCACTTTCAAGGTCCATTTCAATATTTTCCAGCATGATAAACATAATTAAGTTAAATATTAATACATATACTCGAAATGATTCAAAATAATTCGCTTTTTTATCACATTATTTGATGGTTGTTTATTTTCAAAACGCTCAATCTTAACGTCTTCACGTTCTCTCATGTTTCGTCCTGGAATTACAAGAGGCTCGTATTTGTTAACGTAATTTCAACATTTTAATGTACTTTAGCCTAAATTCCAGCACTTTTCAAACCTGAAACACAAAGCAACATTAAAATGCGTCAGGTAAATGTTCATGAATATATATACAGATAAAAACGGTCTGCAAGCGAGTTAAATTTAATTAGTGGTCGGCCGTTATCGGCGTTAACGGCCCACCACTAATATATATACACATATTCACACGCACGCACACACACACAGCATAATTATATATGTATGTGTCTGTGTGTCCTCATTATTGCTGGCTATAAAATCGCATCACCGTGTCATACTTTAATGTCCTGCACTGATGAGCTGCGCGAGCCTCAGAATTGTTCGAATGGAGGCTGCGTTCGAATACCATTACAAGTTTGTTAGCCACCTAGCTCTCTCATATTTTTCCTTGTTCTTTCCTTAAGATTTTTTCGCATTAATAAAATGTTTGCCTACGTACAATACATCGAAGACGGAGTAAAAAATATTGTACATATTAAAGACATCAAAAACTTTGACCCAAAAAATACAGAAGACTATTCTGCAGTACACGCATACTGGATTCTGTGGAAAGGGGAGTTATTCGCTGGCCAAATCTTGATGCTAAAAGGTAAGTAGCTAACGTTTTTATAATACAGAATAATAGTATATCGTATAATAATAACAATTCAACATTTTGTTTGACGTACGACGTGAGTTAAACTTGTCGCTATCTGATACAATTTGGCTACAAGTTACCCGAACCGGGATCTACAAAACATTACCTGTCGCAGCGATCAAAATCGTCCGTGGTCTGTTCATTAAATGTTACTTTGATCTGTCTGTATGAAGCTGTCTACACTGTCAAGACTGGATATTAGTTAGCAGGTTGTGCTACTCGTGTTACCATTAAGAGGGTTACTCAGCAACATCATCTACGAACCTAATAAGACCTAATAAGCCTTTATATAGTTAGTTGTGTCGCGTGCGGTAGCCTGGCGACCATGGACCACCTTGCTCGTTAAAATATATTTATAAAACAAAAGACTTACCTTCTGCACCAACAGCCGATGCAACATCCCATGCGTTGTCTTTCATTTTTTACATTCTTATAATTAGTCTGGTCTGAGAATCATATTAGTTGATCAAGTTTAAAAGGGCACGATTTAACCGAAAGGCTGCCTTCTACCTGTTCTTGGGTAATACTTAACTGAGAATGTTGGTGGAGAACTTTTCACTTCCCTTTTGAGGACCAAAATGCCGCAAGCGCACTGACAATATCTGCTCTTTAATTATAATTAAACACGGAGGTCTGTAAACTGTGATTTTCATGTTTTAGCTGAGCCATTTGTATAAGACAAATACTGAACATTCAATGATTAAACTATCATTCTGGGTTCGACATTCAGCATGAAAAAGAAACTGAGCATAATATAAATGTTTGTATTAATTTTTTGTATATAAATTTTATATAATCATATATAAAAATTATAAGAGGGAAGACTTGAGTGTGCCTGACCAGTATTACGGTTTAAAGTGTTACATATTTTTCTTCACAGACACTTCTGAAGAAATAGAGGACATTCTAGGTGCAGGGAAAAGGATTCGGGTTCCAAAGTTACTGGAGAGAAATCCTGTGGAGAGCCAGAGAAACTCAGAAAGGAAAGAAATTGAAGATACTGCTGTAAGTATATATGTGCATGCATATATATATATATATATATATATATATATATATATATATATATATATATATATATATATATATATATATATATATATATATATATATATATATGATAAGAACAAGTGAGATGTTATGTGCTATTATTATTTGCAGATGTCACAAAAGGCAAGCATTATTGAGGGAAAGCGGGCCTCACTAATAGAAATTTTAAAAGAGCGGCAAAGCCAGAAAAGAATCCAGCCACTGTGTGCCTCTAATAGTCAATCAAAGAGGCAGAGGATTCTGCTGGATGATGAAACATCTAGTGGCAGTGATGATGAATTAATTGCCAAACCTGAATTTGATGAATTAAAGAAGAAGCACACAGTACTTGGGCATAAATATCAAGAAGCCATTAGTGAACTGGAACAACTGAGAAAATTGAACACTGAACTCCAAAAGTGTTTGGTCTCCAAAATCCTTCCTGGTAAGTTTGTAACACTCACCCTTCTTTCCTAAAAGGCTGCCTCACAAAACACAAAACAATCGTTATCATTTTATCTAAACTGGAATTTAAAGCTGTACTATTTATTGAATGTAATGACAGTGAATTACATTTAAGGTCTCATTTATGTTATAGAGAATAACAGCCTTCCTGATTTTATGGACACCCCTCAAACAATTAGTAAGACCTTTCAGTTATACTGCTATTACTATTACTGTTGTTATTATATTTTGAACATTATCTGTTTTGCTTGAGAAGGTGTTTGTGGTTTTGTTGCATATAACACTAACAGCTTGTTGCGTCTACCTATTGTCTAATAAAAAAGCCCTAGTTAATGTTCATTTAATCTGTGATACAAACTTGTACTGAAGATTTATTATCATTATATTATACATTTCAGGGCAATCCAACTTGTCACCCCCATTAAACACTTCTCAAGCAACAGTTGGTAAGTATATTGCTAATAAAACATGAATGACTTGGTTACACTTATACATTCATCCTATCTCTGATAAGAGATAAGAGACATGCACAATAATATTGTACTATTTAATCATTCTACAACTGTCATTTACCAAAAGTAAGGTAATAATTATTAAATTATTTTATATTTGCAGTAGAAATAAGTCAACAGAAAGAGCAAGCTTCAGAAGAAGAAAGGGTATTTTAGATTTAATTATAAATGTACAGTAACGGTGGTATTGTCTTTGATTATACTGATATGATTTACATATAATCATGAAATAAAATAAAATTTCACACAGACGCACATTGGTGAAGGAATTTACATCAATACAAATCAGTGGAAGAGAGTCCAAGGAAACAGCAAGGACAGCTTGTTTGTGAAGGAGCTGGCAGTGTGCATTTGGGGCACAAACATTTTGGCCAACCGGAGTCTGGAGGGTAAAAGTTGTCCAACAACAAAGACAACCCCCAGGCCCCCTCTAACCCCTCACAAATTAAGAGCACTAAAAAGTAAGTAAGAATGTTGATAAAGAATACTAATCTGAAAATGATGGAGGATATTACTGCTGCATGAAATATTACATGTGTCTCTTTTGGACCAGGACACTTGAATTTTATTAAAATTTCTCAATGACCTGCTAATAATCTTATACATATCTTCTGTGCAAAATGTTGACATTTAATAAAACTGTTCATAATAATAGTCATGTGGCCTTTGAGCAGGTTATCTAGTCTTCATATAGGCTAGAAGTTTATACCTCACATTTAGGAGTTTAGCTCCTCTGAGAAGGCCTATACATGCAAGTAAATGATTTGTACTTTGTTTCAAGTAAATAGTTTTTGAAGTCTTTAGAAAACTATATGATTTTATTGTTGTGCAGTAACATGCATATTTTATGCATATTAAAGTTTTCTCATGACATTTTGCTTTATTTTGTTTTGTTAAAGATTGCTTCCAAAAGTGGCTCGAGACAAAAAACCTGGAAGAGTTCGAGCTAAGGACCAGGGGTGGGTTTCCCGAAATGTTCGTAGCGCTAAGTACTTCTTAACCTCGTACGTTTCATACGAGGTTACGAAGTACTTGGCGCTACGAACGTTTCGGGAAACCCACCCCAGAGCAGGAAAATTTGGACGTTATGTTACAGAAAAAATCCAAGACATCAACAAAAAACAAAAAAAACAAAATCAATAAGTACATGATTTGTTATTTGATAAAATTATATTACTTGTTTAAAATGTCGTTTGTACAAATAGCATTTTATTAAAGCAGCTGTTATAATAATTTCTCAGTAAATTAAGAAAAATAAATATTTTTGAGTTGTCTTTTAAAATTGTCTTTGTTTCTTGCCTATTTTGCAAACTGGTCTATTAACAGTAAAGCATAGGTGTTAGGGCAGGTGTGCACATGTTTAAACATTCCCTGCTTGTTTTAGTGTTGCTCTCCTCCAGCATGCCTAATTTAATTGTCATTTAGGAAAACATCAAAATGTTCCAGACAGAAAATCCACGACCATGGTTGAGGCACATTGTATAATATTCTGGTCACTTGACAGTTCTGCAACAAGCTATCAAAGGTTAATTGTAAATTTAAAATACTAGTTATTTTACAGAATACCAGGTACAAGCTGGTTTTGGACAGTAAAACCACCCACCAGCAACAAGATGGTTTAAGATGGTGTAACCAGCTATAAACCAGCTACCACCTATGAACCAGCTAACAGCTGGTTTTGAATGGTTTAACCAGCTACCAGCTACAAACCAGCTACCAGGTTCCAAAACACAGCTTAAGCTGGTCAAGCTGGTTAACCAGCTTGACCAGCTTAAGATGGTATGAGCTGGTTTTTCCAGCAGGGCAGGCTTTAAGCTGGTTTATACTTGAAGCCTGGTTTATACTTGACGCGCCGCGAGCGGCGCGAGGGTCCGCGCGGCGAAAATGACGTAATCGCTGAGGCTCCGCCCGTGCGCGAGTGCCTCGCGCGCTGTCGCTGCACGAGGTCGTGCACCTCTCGAATTTTGCAACTTCGCGCGCGCGCCGCGCTTCAGCGCGATCGACAAAGTCATGTTTGCAGGGTTCATACACCTATACAAGGTGGAATTAAAGCACTTGTACGGCACTTTCAAGGTCCATTTCAATATTTTCCAGCATGATAAACATAATTAAGTTAAATATTGACACGCCGCGAGCGGCGCGAGGGTCCGCGCGGCGAAAATTACGTAATCGCTGAGGCTCCGCCCGTGCGCGAGTGCCTCGCGCGGTCGTGCACCTCTAGAATTTTGTAACTTCGCGCGCGCTGCGCTTCAGCGCGATCGACAAAGTCATGTTTGCAGGGTTCATACACCTATACAAGGTGGAATTAAAGCACTTGTACGGCACTTTCAAGGTCCATTTCAATATTTTCCAGCATGATAAACATAATTAAGTTAAATATTGACGCGCCGCGAGCGGCGAGGGTCCGCGCGGCGAAAATGACGTAATTGCTGAGGCTCCGCCCGTGCGCGAGTGCCTCGCGCGCTGTCGCTGCGCGAGGTCGTGCACCTCTCTAATTTTGCAACTTCGCGCGCGCGCCGCGCTTCAGCGCCATCGACAAAGTCATGTTTGCAGGGTTCATACACCTATACAAGGTGGAATTAAAGCACTTGTACGGCACTTTTAAGGTCCATTTAAATATTTTCCAGCATGATAAACATAATTAAGTTAAATATTGACACGCCGCGAGCGGCGCGAGGGTCCGCGCGGCGAAAATTACGTAATCGCTGAGGCTCCGCCCGTGCGCGAGTGCCTCGCGCGGTCGTGCACCTCTAGAATTTTGTAACTTCGCGCGCTGCGCTTCAGCGCGATCGACAAAGTCATGTTTGCAGGGTTCATACACCTATACAAGGTGGAATTAAAGCACTTGTACGGCACTTTCAAGGTCCATTTCAATATTTTCCAGCATGATAAACATAATTAAGTTAAATATTGACGCGCCGCGAGCGGCGAGGGTCCGCGCGGCGAAAATGACGTAATTGCTGAGGCTCCGCCCGTGCGCGAGTGCCTCGCGCGCTGTCGCTGCGCGAGGTCGTGCACCTCTCTAATTTTGCAACTTCGCGCGCGCGCCGCGCTTCAGCGCCATCGACAAAGTCATGTTTGCAGGGTTCATACACCTATACAAGGTGGAATTAAAGCATTTGTACGGCACTTTCCCACTGCGCAAAGATACGTTGAAACGACGTCTTTTCCAAGTCATTTTTGCACGTCGGATTTTGGTCCCCTGAAGGTGCAGACTGTATGGAACGCCATTTGGCTCAAAACGTCTAGAATGACGTCCGTGTTAACACGTCAAATTTGGACGTTTTAAGACGTACAAAAATGCCGTGTTAAGACGTCACTTTTTGACGTCTTAAGACGTTTTAACGTCTTAACACGACGTTTAAAATTGGGTGCTACCACTTCATCAATTGCTGAGGGGAGAAATCCAAACACTGCCAAAAAGCCCCGCCCCCATTGTGAAAGCAGCAAATAGAGCAAAGAGGACACAGAACCACTTCTCTTTAACCCCTTCAGACCCGAATTATGTTCCAGTAATGAAAAAATATATATACAAATGCAATTTTCTGTCTGTAATGAACTCCAAAACAAGACAAAATTAAATATAATACTTTTATAGTATTTTTATGTCCACTGCAGTGGACGGTGGGTCTTAACAGTTGTAAAGCAATGCTATACAATATAAATAATTTTATGGTTTGTTTGTTTTTCCCTTTTTGAACATAAACCTGATCAATAGACTAAAAATGCTACCCATAATCTCTTATCATGAAAAAATAATATATATAACCTATAACAAAGAGAAATTATTTGAAATTATGGCTGCATGTACGATTCCCAGTACAAAATACATTATCCAATCAAATAGTATCCATGAAAAGTTCCAATCAGGATTTAGACCAAACCACAGCACTGAAACAGCTTAACTCAGGGTAGTGAATGGTTTACTAATATCGGCCGATAATGGGCTCGTCTCGTTCCTTATACTGTTAGATCTTAGTGCAGCTTTTGATACTGTAGACCACAACATTTTGCTGGATAGACTAGAAAACACGGTAGGTATTAAAGGAGTCGCACTCTCCTGGTTTAGATCATATTTGACCGACCGCTTTCAATGTGTAAGTGTTAATAATAAAACCTCTAAATCTGTGCAGGTTAAATATGGTCTCCGACAAAGGACAGTCCTAGGACCACTTCTATTCACACTGTACATGTTACCCTTAGGCGAGATTATGCATAAGCACAACATCAGTTTCCACTCCTACGCAGACGACAGTCAGCTATATTTATCGGCTAAACCCGATGATTTAGGTGTAAACAGTAAAATCGAGAAATGTGTAGAAGAGATAAAACATTGGATGGCGTGTAACTTTCTAGCACTAAATCCCGATAAAACCGAGCTAATAATAGTTGGGTCTAGGGCTGCGAGAGACAAGATACGTAATGTAGCATTGAATCTACATTCTTTTACTATAACCCCCAGCGCAGAGGTAAAGAACTTGGGTGTCACAATAGACCCAGATCTCTCGTTCGATACACACATTAATAATATAACTAGGGTTGCGTTCTTTCACTGACGCAACATTGCTAAAATTAGAAACATATTAAATACTAGTGATGCGGAAAAACTAATCCATGCATTCATATCCTCTCGTCTAGATTATTGCAACAGTCTCCTAGCTGGATGTTCTGGTAAATCGATAAACAAACTCCAGCTGGTTCAGAACGCAGCAGCGCGAGTTTTAACAAAAACTAAAAAGTTTGATAACATTAGTCCCGTACTATCGTCATTACACTGGCTGCCAATTAGACTCCGTATTGACTATAAAATACTTTTATTAACATATAAAATGCTGCATGGCTTAGCTCCAGACTTGTAAATGACAGCCTTGTTTATTTATTTGTTTGTTTGTTTGTTATTGAATATTTGCTTATTCTGCTACCTCCTGTTATCGCTGAACTAAACTTTCAGCGCGAGACTTTCAGCGCGAGCTCTTCAGCGCGAGTTCTTCTGTGCGAGTTCGATGTACGTTGCTCCAGAGTTTGAAAAAACACAAGAACAAACGAATTACTTGTTATATTGTTATATTTTACTGTAGTTTGCTTCGTTTTGTTTTTGTGTTGTTGTATGTCAAATGTAAAAACAAAGTTTCAAACTTAGCGCCCTTGGAAGCAGAAGGAGGTAGGAACAAAAATTGTATTAACTTAAAGAGTGATTTGTTTAATTTAAAACGAAGGGAGATGTGATTGTTGTTTTTGTTTCAGTAAAAGCTGCGGCTCATAACATAAAGTTGAGTTCATGTGCAAGTTTGACGCATTTAAAGTTTGGACCCTGTTCTACGTATTATCTGTGAGGTATGGTGCTAGGGCATTTGTGTTTATTTTTTATTTTTTGCCACATTTTGTAGTTTTCACGGTGTCAAATGTCGGTGGCGATAGATACACCAGTCGAAGCTCCGAGCATTGTTTTTTGTGATTAATCCAAGTGGTCCGCTACAAGACTATCTTCGTGAACTTATTGAACAATATAACCCAGCACATTCACTTCGCTCGCAGGACGCAGAGTTATTAACTGTTCCTAGGATCAAAAAGATCACAGCAGGTGGAAGAGCCTTTTCTTTTAAAGCTCCACAACTGTGGAATAATCTTCCTGCCTCTATTCGGGACTCAGACACGGTCTCAATGTTTAAATCCCGACTAAAAACTTATCTGTTTACTTTGGCCTTTGATTAATCTGTTACATATTTACCACATCACGTATCTTTTTTCTCCGAGGTTCACCTGGGGAGTAACACTGCAGTTGGAGCCTACAATACCAGTATCATCACTCCGACACGGAATGAAAACCTGGCGTACATCAACAGACATTTACAGTGACAATATCAAAACCCAGAACTTTCAGTTTTACCTTTTACTTAGTCTGATTGTGTGATTTGTTTGTGACTTGTGTATTTGTCTGTATTTTGTGTAATTTGTGTGCTAACGGGCCACCCAATGGAGGATGGGTTCCCTTCTGAGTCTTGGTTCTCCCGAGGTTTCTTCCTATTCCCCATCATCATAGGGAGTTTTTCCTCGCCACTGTCGCCTTTGGCTTGCTCATTAGGGTTCTGGACCCATAGTATTGTTAACCTTGTAAATCTTGTAAAGCTGCTTTGAGACAATGTGTTGTGAAAAGCGCTATACAAATAAATTTTGATTTGATTTGATTTGATTTGCAAACCTCAGAACTCTCATTGCAATGTGCAAGCCTACAAGGGCTTCTATTTCATGCACAGATGCATGTTTGTAGCCCCTCACAGCCGTTTGTTCAGCATAGACATTTGTCATGGTGGTCATCAGCTCAAATCAAATCAAATCAAATCAAGTTTTATTGGTCACATGCATGGTCGTACTGTGTACAGCTCAGCAGTGAAATGCTTTGTAGACTGTCCGTTCACATTTTAGGGAGAAAGAAAAATAATAATAATAATAATGGGGGGGAGCATTATCAACAGGATAGAATACTTTAAAAATTGAAAAATATAAATATAGTGCAAAAATATGCAACGTATGCAGTGTAAATATAAATATATGTGCAATTTAGAAAAATGTGCAATTTAAAAAATGTGCAAGTGTGTGCATTAAATTAAATTGTTCATTAGTGCAAGTTTGTATTAAACATCTCTGTATTAAACATCTCAAACATCTCTTGTGGAATGTATCATTTGAAGTAGGCATATGGAGTTAATGGTTCAGTGATGTTTGTGATAGGATCTTCCCAAGTAGACGCCACTGGACGTTTGTTCTTTGTCAGGTTAGCATAAGGATCACCTTCACAATATAAAACAATTTCTTCCTCATTTTCCTGCCCTGATCCTTCCTCATCATGTATTATCTCAAGAACAACGTCTTGTCCTATCACTGGTACTTCCTCATCTCCTGGAATCAATAATTAAAAGTAGCTATATGTTCATACATTGTTTTATGGACAACAATGGGAGTGTTGGAGTACCAGTATTTAACAGATAGCTACGCGTACCTACTCTTGAGAGACTTGCACTCTCTGCATCTTTACCATCATCACTGTCCCAGCTTTCAATTTCTGATCTATTTCCGCTGTCAATTAACTTCAAGTGCTGTGTACACTGTAGAATAAATATTTTTATCTTATTTTACACTGTATTTAACAGATTATTTGTCTGTATACACTGCAATTGCGAAAGAAAAGTTTTAACAGCAGCACCAAAAAGCCTGCTTGAATTATATACATTAAGACCCACCGTCCACTGTGATGGACAAAAAGATTTTTTAAAATCCTGCGTTTAACTTTATGATTTTACAACTGATATTGAACATTTTATTTCACAAACTACCCCTTAAGAGTAAAATTAACTCATAATACTGAGGATAAAGTGTTCTAAATCGGATAAAATTAGTTGAAATTATTCTGCCTCCTTGGCTGGAGTGCTGCCATTGCTAACTTCAGTGTGGGTTTTTTTTGGCTCCTAAAGCAATGGACAGGGCTAATGTGTTATTTGATTGGTTGGTAAAGATCTATTCTGACTGACAACATATTTTAATTGGTCTATTGTACAACAAATCATAAAAAAGAGAAGACAACATGTGACGTCCATTGCAGTGGACGCAGGGTCTTAAAGGGTTAAGTAAAGATTACAGAGCTGTGCTCTGGTTGCTTTTCTACTTGCAAGATTTGGCAACTCTGGCCCTAGCAGAAGAGTTGGCGCCAACAAATGAATCAGCGGAGGCTCCAAGCTATAGCTGATAGATTTCAGCATATTGTTAATGGAGCAATTCTAACTGAAGGCAGGCCTTCCACTTCTGGGACTATGGTCGACAGGTTAGTTTTATTTGCTTTGGCGTCCAAATATTTAATTCCTGAAAAAACATTAGAGTACCCCCCCCCCCCTTTGATATCCCTATATATTTTCGCCATGAAGTGAGAATAGGGATAATGCGTTAATGTAAAGCGGTTTGTAAACTAATATTTTGCTAACATTAAGTCTAATCCTAAAACTGAAAAACGTGCGTTTATTTTTGAATTTCCCGCCTTCTATACCGGTAGTTTTATTAGGTGTTAAATTAAGGTTGCACGATGTAGATTTGGTTTATTGAAAGTAAAAGAATTTGCGTTAATGAATCGTGTACGGTTATAGTCTCTGGAAAGCCTGAAACATCCAATAAAAACAAATGGTATTTTTTACTTTTAGACGGGTAAATATTACAGTCGGGCCAACTAGCACCTATAAAAAGGGCGGGCAATTTTGGCGGTATTATGGCATGCGTTGCGAACGTCTCTTACATATCTGCTTTAAACTTGGTGTTACATATCTGCTTTAAACTTGGTGTGGACACTCATCCGATATTTAAGAACAGAATAAAGTTGCAATAAATGATGTATTGTGAGATTTAATGAATAGAAAATATCGGTTTGAACACAGTGCTACCAGCTGTATGGTTGCAGAGATGCAATACATTTCAACATATTGTCAAAATAAAAAATACACCCAGCAGTAATCAAGGTTTGGTAGATAGGTTTGACATTATCAGAAATACAAGTTTAAGTTTAATGCTTGACTCTGCATGTAACCTAATTAAGGGCAGGCATTATTTGTTCCTGTGGAAAACATGCTGTAGAAAACACGTGCAATCTACAAATTATTTATTTATTACATGTAAGAATTGGTCTGTTTATTTGCATAAGAGCATAAAATCACAGAACACAATTAATGTAACTGTAATCGAATATAAAACTGAATATAACTTCACATTTTATGCAGTTGAATTTTTTTAGCTAAGAGCTGGCTAGTACCCCAAATGCGACAAACTTACAAAAGTTCAGCTTTTACATTGGTAACCAAATATTTTCATGAAAAACCTCTATTAGGCGTCATGTGAAAACCTTTTCTTTCAAATGATCTAACGAGTGTTTTTTTTTACATACTTTATGCCCATTTTTTTCATAAAGACTCAGGGAGTTTAGGAGAGGTCAGGAGCCCAGGAGGACAGGACCAGCCAAACAGCGGCTAACAACAATAAGAATGGCTGTTCTTCCAAATGGCCAAGACACACTGTTTATACCAAGGCGTAAGTTGAGGGATCAGGTTTAGACAGGGGCATAGATTAAAACGTCTTTTCAGATATTCTTAGATTATTTTTAAATGGTTTTAAAAGAAACCTGACTGTTAAGACATATAGACCCCATATGGTATGTGTAATACCAGGCAGCCATGTTGAATTAACCAGCAAGCTGTTCAAGTAAGGAACAGCAAGTTAAATTTCTCAATGTTTGTTCTACAGAAAATATAATCAATAATCATAACAGTGTACCAATGGTGGCCTGATATTAAAATGTTGCTTGTTTCAGTCCCATTTGATTCATTCAGCAATCCAATTTGGCATAGTAAAGTAGCTTTTATTTTTTAGGGATCTTTGTCACAGAGAAATGTAGCATTTCAGAAGACTATGACATTATTTTCAAATGTGACGTGTTAACAATTGCTACTATATTTACAGAGTTAATGAACTTTATTGTTTATTAGCCTTGCTGTAGTCTTGAATCGAAAAATCAGCTGCTTAATGTGGCAGACACTATACAGTATAATGAATGAGATTTGTAAAGGAAATGTAAAATATTTACAACATTTATGGTTTTATCTTATCCTCCATAGTGGGATCATCAGTGAAAAAAGTTGTGGTGCCACTCTCCATGCCAGAGGCTGCTTTTATTGAAAAAATAAGAGCAGAGTTCCCTGCTGTACAAGGTGACTTTGGCCTTTTCAGAGTTGACAGACAGAGGAGAATCCACCGACTGGAGCTTACTTCTGTCTGTCCGTCTGCTATAAAAGCCTGTTCTCTGCTAAGAAGATCAGCTGTTTACATCAGAGAAATGGTATGCTACTGTCACCTGAGTCAAATTCCAGGGCATTTCAAGTGTTTTATAATTAGACTATACTGTTCTACATTTTATAATTGAATAAAACATGCAGTCTACAATACTATGCTTACTTTGATTTTTGCTTAAGTGCAGACAGAACTAACCTAACTTCATGTTGTTGTCAGCTTCATTTCATTTTTAATACACACGTCAACCCTGCAACACATTTTAAAAAACAATTTTGCTTGTTTAAGGTGATCGTAATTTCAGGCCGTTGCAGAAGTCATTGTACTAGAATGATCAGGCTATAAATGCTGCGGAGTGTATATCAGTATTTGTACATTGAGAAGGGGTGGTACAGTGCAGTGAATGTCTTGTTTGAATCATATGTGTCTCCCAGCAGTGGCAAAAATTCCAGTCTACTGGAAATCCCTGTCAGAACTGCAGCCGAAACATGAAACTGACTGGCAGGGACCATTGGACAGTTATAAGACTTGCTACATGTTATGCATTTCTCTGCAGAATGTAAAATGGTTGTGAAGGACCTGCATTTACATCTAGAAGCAATTATTGCCTGGAAGTAAAGCAATTTTGGTCCTGACTAGAATTCCCAGCGGATTGGGATTTTTGCCACTGCACAATACGATTCGATACACCAGCATACTACATCTGTTTTGTGACCTATTTTCCACGCTTCAAACAAGATGCAATGTGCATTGTACCACCTCTTTTCAATCTACAAAACCCCATGCACACCTGTAGGCATTTAAAGTCATCCATTTAATCTGCAAATCTGTTCCATTCTTTCTGCAAACACCTCTTAATATGTGCGGCATTGTGGGGTTTTCACATTTTGCGTTTCAAAATTCTTCACATTTTCTCTGTTGGGGACAGATCAGGATTGTAGGCAAGCCAGTCAAGTGCTTATACCCTCTTTTCAGCAGCCACGCCTTTATAAATTGTGCAACGTTTTGCATTGTCTGCAATAATATAGAAGTCAATGTAAATGTAAGAAACACTTTTGACTTATTTTGTATTGTATTATTTCATTGTTAATCTAACAGGGAAATGGGGAAGAAGAGGTCAGGAATATCCGTGATGTGGAGGATGGAAGAGTAATGCTGGAGGAAAACCAGAACATATTGGAAGAACAAAACAGGTTGGAGGAAGAGGAACAAAACTTGGAGGAGGAGGATACGCAAAATGGGTTTGATGAAGAGGAGCAAGACATATCAGGGATGGTATGAAAAGGGTCTTGTTAAAATCCATACTATGACAGACTGTCAGTAAGATCTTTCACAATTAACATCAGTGAGAGGGTGTTCTTTCAAGGTTACATGTTTCGGTGTAATAACGTGATGACATCAAACCCAAGCGTTTTCAAAAACAGGCTCTGCCTGACCTCTGTCTAATGCTTATATTAAACCCATAGTATATTAAACATACTAAACAGCTTTTTGTACTGTAGTATTGATATTTCTTCTTTTGTGAATTGCTGTCTTAGCCATCAAATTATAGCATAACAGTATAATTCTTGCTTTTCTGTACAAAAGCTATACCCTCTACAATTTCAGGACATTTCCATAGATCAGGATGACAATCAATCAATTGCGAGAGACAGTACTGTATTGTTGCAGTGGCGTGCCCTGCGTTGCCAGCAGAATGAAGAGTATCAGTCTTCTTTGAGAATAGACAGAGAAAGGGTAAGAAAACGCAGACATTCATATTAGCCAGCTTGCATGCTTAACTCGCACTCTACTAAATATGAAAACTGTAGTTTGGACAGAGAGAATCCCTTCTTGTTCCAGTATTTTGGATTTGTCAGTTGAATAGCACTTAAACATAAGTTTCATTTTACATTAGGAGAGAAGGCGAAGGCAACTCCAGGAGCGTGAACTAAGAAGACTACAGGTGAGTTAGTTAAGGAATAGGTACTGTGCTTTTTAAAATCAATCAGTCATTTACATTTACAATCATTTGTGTCTAGGTGATAAATACAAGAAAAGAATTGATCGAGTCCATACCAGAGCCTGAAAATGGGATGGTCATTCAGTTTAAATATCCAGATGGTGGCTTAAAAAGGAGGCGCTTCCTACCCAGTCAGCTATTCCAGGTATACTTCTGTTTAAGATGATCGTAATTTCAGGCCGTTGCAGAAGGCATTGTCTGTCTGCATGATTAAAAGTAATAAATGTATATACTTTTACATTTGTAGGATTTAGTTGCCTTTGCAGGCAATGAAGACATGGCCAGTGAAGTATTTTCGCTTCAGGAAGCCATGTCTCCTATCCCAATCCTAAGTACCCAAAGAGGTTCACTAGCAGCCAATGGAATCACTGCACCATGTACTTTGTACATTCTGTGGATGTCGGGGGATGAAGTGGAGGTGAGTTCCCTTTGTATGCAATTGTCTGTCAGGGAATCATTACATTTACTGTATTCCCTGCATTGTTTAGCCCATTTAGATAGATTTTCTCCAAATCTCTTTGGTAACTTCTTGCCAGCGCAGAGTTGTGTGTAATTGTGCAAGCCTTCATATGTTAACTCTGTTTATCAATTCATTTCAGAATATTACATCAAATTCATCTGTAGTACGTGACGTGTTGCCAGATGGACCATCTACCACCACCTCTCCACCATCTCCAGCTCCCTCTCTGCCCACCACAGTTACCACATTTTCTCCTGCCCCCTCTTCACCCATCACAGCCCCCATATTTTCTCCTGCTCCTTCTCCATCCCAGAGTCCTTCAAATAGCTTTTTAAATCCATCAAGCCCAGAGCAGGAGGATATTGAAGAGTAAGTAGTTGCACACAAACATCTAACATCTTGTACATTAATTTTCAAAGTTTGATTTCATTTAGCATGAGTGGTGACAGATTTCAGTATAACAATATATATTTTCACATCGCTCAGCCCTGCTGCTATTATATATCACATGTCCATTGTTATGTTACATGTTATTCATAGCTGTATGGAAAAACATCTTTCATAATAAATGCATGCAGTAAACTGACATTATTTGTATGTATTTAAAGAAACATTACTTCTGTTCTCCCCACCCCCTTGCAGAACATTTGACATTGCTGCTGCACTACAGACTCTGAACTCAAGGGTTCACCATCTTGCTCCCACTGCCAATCAAATAAATGTTCTTCGTGATGAAGAGTTTGAATGTGCTCTGAGAGCTTTCAAGAGGCCAACCTTTGACCCGGAGTCAAAACTAGACATTGTCTTTATTGATGAGGATGGTCGAGGAGAGGGGGCTGTAGATAATGGTGGGCCTACCAGAGAGTTTTGCAGACTGCTTATGGGAAAACTCCAAGGGCACCAAATATTTGAAGGGCCTCCAGAAGAACGAACCCTGGCTCTTGACAGCATTGGTATGTTTAAATGCAAGCAAAATAAACATGGGTTTATTTATTTAAATGATCCTTATATAAATCAGTTTATCATTTCAACATTCATAAAATTAAGCATATTGAAATTGTGCATTTGTATCACAGTTATTATGGTTAATCCAATGTACTTTTCTGATGTAGCACTTCACACTAACACCTACAAAATCGTGGGACAGATGATGTCTGTTTGCCTAATCCATGGGGGAGTGTCACCTAACTTCTTTTCGAAAAGGCTTTTCAGCCAAGTCTTTGGTTTACCATCTGGCCCAGC
This sequence comes from Brachyhypopomus gauderio, assembly GCF_052324685.1. Taxonomy (NCBI): domain Eukaryota; kingdom Metazoa; phylum Chordata; class Actinopteri; order Gymnotiformes; family Hypopomidae; genus Brachyhypopomus; species Brachyhypopomus gauderio. The sequence continues at coordinate 56,612 of NW_027507177.1, forward strand.
AACCATTGAAGAAGTGGTAGACCATGGTCTCAGAACTAAACTGGAGAAGGCAAGTTTACAAATCAGTAAACACATGTAACATATTTTTATCTTTTGCTTTATAATACTTAGTGTCCAAGATTTTGCCATGGAGATCAAAGTCCTCAATTGTTGAAACATTTATTTAAAGAAGAAAATGGTTTTCTAACAGTTCTTGCTTCATCATGGATGTTATTTTACTATGTCAAAGACTGTTATTTTTTAATTATTATTTCAGATAAACAGTGCAAATACGCTTCATGATGCCAGAGAGGCCGTTAGTGAAACTGCTGAAGAGTTGGCTCTGATGGGAGCTCTACGCCACCTCAGATCTTTGGAGCACAGGAAGGAGTTGATGGAAGCTGTGCTTCAGTATTACTGTGAAGGCCGAATAAATGCAGCCCTCGCACAGTAAGTTGTCAGTGCATATATAATTCAATTTATTAATTACAGGGAAAATAACGAACTAAAAAAATTAACGCATGAGACACTTTCGCACCGTGGAATGATTCTCAGTGCACGAGTTCCTGGCATACAGATTATATGGACGCACAATAAGATGAGCATGATGATGGAGATGACTGAAGAGGCTATGCTGGTGGAAATTGAAATATAAGAAACTTCCAGATGGAAGTACAAACAAATATAGTGTTATTTGCACTCTATACAAGAAGGAGTTCGCTTATCACCGGAGCATTTCCACCCTTCGTTACCACCTCAACGCCAAACATGTTGGGGCTAATGCGCAGGTCAGTAATGATAGCTTAGCTGCTAAATGTATTCCTAGTACGAGCAGTGTCACCAGTCAACACTCGACCACATGTCGGGGTTCAAATTAAGAAACAAAATGTAAAAGTCCACGTCAGACAAATTGACCAATTCACTGGCGAGATGGATCGCTGTGGACTGTAGACCGCTCTCTGTGGTCGAAGATAAAGGCTTACAAGAAGCGCTGCAAATTGCGTCAGCTGATGCAAGTTACGAACTGCCGTCCAGAAAGACAATGTCGAAGAAAATCCAGCAGCTGTATGATGAGGAAAGGGAAGTAAAACAGGTTATTGTGAAGAGCGCCACAAATGTGGCTCTGACTGGGGATCACTGGACCTCTGTTGGCAACAAGAATTTTGGTGTGACAGCTCATATTATAGATGAAGAATGGAAGATCCAGTCATTTGCTTTGAGTATGCAGAACACCACTTCTAGGCACTATGGAGATGCCTGTGTAGAGGACATTATGGCTGTGGCAGATGCCTGGGAAATTGAAGAAATAGTCTACCATATTAAATGGTATTAAAAACATCTTCTGATTTACTTCAGTTATTCTTATTCTTCCAATATCCTGAGCAAAACTCCCAAAATTAATCAACATTTTTGGTCAGAATTTCCAGTGTTCTGAAAACAGTTTGCTCTGTTTTCTGCACTCATCTATTGGTCTGTGTAGTAGACTGGTGGAAAAATAAACAAGATGTAGAAGTTTATGATTATGTTCATTGATTAATTCATCATTCAAACTTTAATATTTCTCATGTTAAATACTGAAATGCGATTAAAATGCGATTATTTTCGATTAATTAATTACAAAGCTTCTGATTAATTTTTTTTATCGCGTCCCATATATATATATATATATATATATATATATATATATATATATATATATATATATATATATATATATATATATATATATATATATATATATTAGTGCTGTCAATTCCAGGTGCCGCGATTAAAAGTCCTCACCAGGATTTTGCTCAGGCTTCCTGGATTGTGTTAATTCCACTAATTTTACCTGAATTGCTAATTAGAAAATCTAGCAAGCTTGAGCAAAATCCTGGTGAGGACTTAATCGCGGCACCTGGAATTGACAGCACTAATATATATATATGACATTTCAGATGTTGAAACAATATATTGAAACTTGTATTATATAAATAATACAAGACATTTCAGATGTTGAAACAGAGGGTGTATAGTATTTGGAAAAAATAAATGCCCATTGTGAATTTGACATCAGCAATATATATTTATCACAATATTAGAAAATAAACAGAAAAGGTTAGTTGTCAACTACTGCTGATAAGTTCATGTGAGCCTTGGAATTACTTTAGTCTAATTATGAAGTATAAAATATCAGTACCTGAGTAACAATATAGATAGTTTGATTCATTTTGTAATTTTATTTCTTTTTTGGTGTCAGATTTAAAGATGGACTGAGTACACTTGGGGTCCTTCAGATGGTAACCTCACACCCTCAAGCTTTTGAAAAAGTCTTTCTGCACGACCCAACACCCCTCAAGGCCAGCGATATTGTGGCGCTTTTCCACGTCAGGTGTCGATCATTGCCAACTTCAAACCGAAGGCGGTTAGAAGCCAGGACCATTGCCTTCTGGAAGGACTGGCTCCTAGAGGTTGAAGGTAGGGGTACCTCTGCCAGAAGTTACAAAAAATCTGTATATTTTATATTTATTTTCATAAAGTCAACATTAGCTATGATGCATTCTTTCAATGTTCTTCAAAAAATAATTTTTGTATTGCTGTACAGGTGGACTTTCCCATCCCATTACTCTTGAGCATGTGCTCATTTTTGCCACTGGCCTTCAGAGAATCCCAGCAGTGGGTTTCCAGATCCAACCAGAGCTGGCATTTTTGCACCCAGAAGATGGACTAGCCAGGTTTCCTAAGGCCAACACATGTTCCTTGGTTCTTCACCTACCTGTAGGCCAGACTTACACAGAATTTAAAAACAACATGGAGTTTGGACTAGGCTGTGCTTCCCAGTTTGGGGAGGCCTGAAATATTAATTTTTTTATTGGTTCTGATATTCCAAAATTTGTTTTATTTCTTATTTACAGAATGCTTTTGAAGTTTGTTTTCAACTGTATTTGATTTGTTCATTTGTATTAAACATCAAGAGTGACAGACTGGTTGCTTATTCTAAAACTTGGTGTAATGACATTAATTCAAAGTTGTATGTGTGTATGACTTCACTGTCACAACCAATATATTTATATTAACTTCCTATAGCCATATACAAAGAATTAACATGACAATCATAGATTTAATATCAATTTGTTCTGTCTCACTACCCTGGTACCTTGAAATAACTTTTACCAAATATGTTCTAAACTGTTAATGGTGCAAGTTATACTTCATCAAGATGTGAGCTAGTAGTAGATTAATCACAACCATGGGTACCGTCTTCTGTTTAGCGAAAATTGTTGGTTTCTTCAAGAAACAGGAGTGGGGATTTCCAAGAATGAAGTTTATTTGTGTGTGCGCTTCATATTACAAAGTAATCTGACAGTACCAACACATAGGTTATATACAGAAAAACCACACCCCTTGAGATGTTAAAGAATTTACATAGACATACATTGTCGGGGGAGAATCCCATATGGCAGACTGTAAGATAACCCCAGCAGGGTGGTTGTTACGTCAAAGGAGCGCACCATGATAGATGCAATCAAGATTAACACAATAGTTAAAAAGAACAAAGAGGTCTCACGGGAGATCGGCTCCAAGAAGTATGCAGTGGATCAGAATAACTGGCATATGTATCATATTTAAGAGAGGAAGTTAAGTACCTGTTCAAAAATATCAGTTCCCAAACTGTCTCTTGCACCCCCCAAAGGATTTATGTTTTGCCTGAGGTGTCCCAATTGTTCTTCAGTAGGAATAAACTGATTAACGGGGACATCAATTGTTTGAGGCCAGTCAAAGGCAGGCACTCTAGCCCCGTGGCCCTCCGCTGCGGGTGCCCCTGCCCCGTGGCCCTCCGCTGCGGGTGCCCCTGCCCCGTGGCCCTCCGCTGCGGGTGCCCCTGCCCCGTGGCCCTCCGCTGCGGGTGCCCCTGCCCCGTGGCCCTCCGCTGCGGGTGCGGCTGCCCCGTGGCCCTCCGCTGCGGCTGCCCCTGCTCTGTGGCCCTCCACTGCCGGTGCCCCTGCCCCGTGGCCCTCCGCTGCCCTCAATCCAACTGTTGCAACTGGTTCCTGACCATCCCCTGGCACTGGCTGTTCATCTGCTCCAAACAGACCTTGAATGCCAGTGTGATGTTGCAAATGTTGAGACAGACAACCTTGCACAAAAATCTGATACGGTGACATGTGTTGGGCAGTTCTTAAATTGTGGTGGTTCCACTGACTAACAAACAACCTGAGATCACGGTTTATCCGAGGGAGATAAACAAAGTGAAGAGCCCAGATGTGCATTTCATTACTGGATTCCAATTTTCCTTCATTCTCCAGATATACAAACAATGAATGGTAGACGTTTGTAACACCTCTCCACACATCGCCCCATAGTCTCTCAATGCGCTGGTTATGAGTGCTCCTCCCTCGTAAAGCACTTCCCCTGCTTGAGCCTCGGAAGATATCCATAAAGAGACACATTGCATTGTTTTCCCCTCCATGGTCACATCTGACCCTTGAAGGGACACCATACTGGCTGACCGCTCCAATGAACAGATCCATTACAGTGTCACTTCTGTTGTTGTTCGACGCTTGAAGGAACACCACAAGTCTGCTGTAACCATCAATACCTCCATGGATCACAATTCTCCACCTAAAAAAGATGGAAAAAGATCAGGGAGTGACAGAAGAAGAAAAAACACATTAAATTAAAAGCTATTCACACAAATAGTATGAATATAGCTACAATGAGGACTATGCGTCTATGCCAGGTATCACCAAATGGCGAACCGCGGTCCGGATCCGGACCCGAACGCCGTCCTGTCCGGACCCAATCACATTCCTGATTAACTGGATACGGACCCAAATGCCAAAAAAATTTTAACGGGAGACTATATTTTAAACAGGAGAATTTATTTTCAGACGAGTGTTACGTTCACCACCCATTTGAGTGTTACGTTCAACCCCCCCCCGCTCAACAACTTTCGTTCGCCACCGCGGACCCAGACCTAAGGTCTGAGCTATCTGCCAAAAATGGACCGCGGAAAGATTTAATTGATTACCCCTGGTCTATGCTATGGTTGGGCCTTCATAGTGTTGTGGGGGGAGAGAAATCACTGCTGCATTCAAATGAATTCACGCTTAAAATAATGTCATTATTAGTCCCCCAAGATCCCCCACTTATAACTAACAGACATCTTTATATCCAACCAACTTGGTCAAGCATTGTATGTGCAAGAGGTAAACAGTAGTGTTTTTATTGACCTGTTTTAACATATAACCAAAAATCCTAAATGATAGTTGGGATGATGAGGATTATTTTTGTAATAGTATAAAGATTCCAATCCATAACACCAGACTCTTAAATTACAACCATCTTTTATAGCCTTGAATTGGAGGTTGGGTGACTGCTGCCCCTACTCTTTCCATACTTTTTAAATATTCCATTCTTGCAGTTTGACATGATTAGTTCCCAAATGAGCCTCCATCTGTTACTATATGGATATAAATGGTACGCAGTTCAGTAGTTGTTGCTTTTAAAGACTTGACACCTATTGAATTTATGATTCAACAGTTAAATTTAGAGCTGTTCCCACCCATTTCTAATACCATCTTGTTCCATTAACCCTGTTCCCATCCATTTTCTAATGTCTTAGGCAAAAACTGTTTTTCTTTGCAACAGATGTACTCTTTGTTCCTTCCTAGACACACAGTCCTGACCTGAACTAATCTAGACACAGACTTTGGACATTTTCCCCATTTACATTTATATTGTTGTCATTCCCTAAGATTATACAAGATTGAACTTAACAGTACCAACTTCATAATCAAAGAGTTTGCTTTACATTGGCTATTGACACAGTTGGTGCAAATAAATCAACTTAAGTAAAACAGTTTCTATTGCTACTTACTTAATGAGTTTATGGTTTCCATCTATATGCCACAGTGAATTTGGTCCTGCCACTCTGTATGTTCTTCTGTGAAGCCTGTGGGACATAGTCCGGAGAGCAGCGCCTTCAGGATTAGTCCTGATTACACTTTGCCGAACACGTCGTCTCTGGACTAGGATGCCTTCACCAGCAAGCCGAGCCCTAACAGCTTCAGGTCCTATTTCGTCATTGGCAGAGACAATCTCCAGCACACGGTTGTCAAGTGCTTCATCTGATAGAGCTGTGTAACGGCCCCGGAAAGATAGATTGTACTGTCTAGAAACACAAAGTGTATAAGAATGCGGATTAGTTTTACGATAAAGGAAAGACATTTTTATACTGTGCTACACTAGTAAAACACAGTCAATACAGTCAACTGCTTTACAGTGAACAAATCATAAATCAGATACTAAAACAGAACTCATTCACATATTTTAAGTGCAATTCCAAAAATGTGGCTAGTAAATTAGAATTTTTAACTGCTGTGTTATATGAATAAAAAAGGACTACACGAATACACAAATCATGTTTGTTTTTTTCAAAACTGTGATTTTAGGCAAATAATTTAAATCAATCCAAGCTGCACTATGCCGTATCTTTAAGTAGTTACACTACCCCCTTACTCGATATATACATTTAATGTGTTTCCACTTAGAATTTCCTATTTAAATGTCCAAAATACACAAAAATTTGGATGGAGGGGGCCACCACTTTTAATCACAGATCATGCTCCATCATGCACTCTACTCCAGATAAGAGCCAATTAGCACAGGTTTCTGTTAGCTAATGGATCAGAGCTAAGCAGTGTTCTACTGCGAGCCTGTTAGCTTCCTTGTGATGCTGCATCAGTGCTAGTTCAAGACAGTGACTGTCTTCACATATATCATGTGTTATTCTACATCCCCATGGTGTGCAATTAGATTTGCAGTTCCAAAAATTTGTGTTCATTATTCAATTTGTAGACAGAACAATTCACAAATGTTTCATATAAGTGCTTTAATAAAAAGACCTATCAACACATACCTTAACCGTCGTTTCACTGTGCTTCTTGATACACCCAAAATGTTTGCAATCTGTTTACTAGAAAAGTTAAATGATAACAACATCTGCAACTGTTGTTGTGTTACTTGACACACTGATCTCCCCACGTGTCCGGCCCTTCTTGGTACAGTGAAACCAGGAAAAGCTATAATACAAGAGAAAGTAGTGTAGAGTTAATAAAAAAACAGAAAACGGAAAAAACAAATCAACTTCAGATTTGAAATAGAAAAACCAATGAGCCCAAGTAAAATGATTTGCTTTGGAATTTCATATGTTGGTTATACAGTTTATACAGAAACTTTTTTTGCATTCAATTGCAGTTGTTACTGCCAAGGGTGTCACAAACAGTTAATAAGCTTAAATAACCTTTTCACGTTCTAAACATTTTAAATAAATTTTTTATCTATGATAAACGTATTTATCAAATCAGCTGGAGAGTATTTGAATACAACACTGTTACAAAGCTAACTAGAACAATGCATTTCCTGAACGAAATACTATAGGGCTTGAAAAGGTGTGCCCCTTATTAAGTTAGTTACTGTTGACAATTCAACCCTAAGCTAAAATAAGAGTTGCAGATGTCTGCTTGGTGTATGTGTGTGCTAGTGTGTGGACTGGGTATGAGATATGTATGTGTGTGGTGTATATCTGTGTGTGTCTTTGTGGTGTTTATGTGTGTATGTGGAGTGGGTATGAGAGACCGGTCTTTATGTGTGTATGTGGAGTGGGTATGAGAGAGGTGTGTGTATGTGGTGTATATGCATGTATGTGTGTGTCTGTGTGGTGTATATGTGTGTATGTGGAGTGGCTATGAGAGAGATGTAGTGTAATAATGATCCTTAAGGCATTATTGGGTTACTGTTTCTTTAAGTTGTGTGTGTGTGAGTGTGTGTGTGTGTGTGTGTGGAAGAGTGCGCGAGGAGAGAGAGTGAGAGAGGATTCAGCTACTTACTTCTGTTGATTGAATTCGCTTGTATTAATGTTAAAATAAAAAGAGTTGTCAACAGTGTGTGAGAGAGGTGTGTGTGCGTGCGTGTGTGGGGGGAGGGGGAGAGACATTCCTCACACTAACTAATCTCTGTTACTGTGAGTGGAGATGCCTTGTTTAAAATGTGATTTGCACCTTCCGAACAAACGGTCGTAGTTCGGAACATAATTAACTTATCGCTTAACCGAAGAGATTGTATGAGAGAAGACACCTTGCTGATGATTTTGGTGTAATTGTTTGACCCAAAAAAATGACTGATTTATGAAGAGTTAAACACAGAGGCAAATTGTGAAAAAGGCAAATCGGATTTTGAGAAATTAACATGGGAACGAATGGAGCAGTTTTCTGTGCCTAGTGCCAAACAAATGCTCAAAACTCTAAAACTAATTGATCAAATGATTAGATATCCCGGCGTGCCAGAAAGGACAAGTTTCTCTCCCATTTGAAATTTAAATGGAGCTTCTAGGTGAAGGTGTTTCGATCATTTTTCATGCCTTCACACCCTCCAAGTCACGCTGTAACTCGCAGTTGGCTTAAACATTTTAAACTTAAATTCATGAAAATCTATACATCCTATCGACTCAAAAATTACATAGCGACTGTTTTATTTGACAAGCAAACTTACCAGGTTGTTGTTGATTGCTAGCTTCCTGAATTAATTCACTGATGAGTCCAAGCATTTCATCAGCCACTTCGGCTTCAACCAGTCGCCCACTGGCCCAGCGAACGCTCGAGGCCATTGTCTCTAATCTGTTTCAGTCACATAATAAAAAGTGATATAAATTCACTGTCGTAACATGACCCGTGTTCTCTACTTTCTAATACAAATATATTGATGAACTCGGTTCAGAATGAAATACAATTCACTTTAAAATATCACGAAGCCACAACTACATTTATGTGAAGAAACCAGAGTATATCAAATAACTTTTGTACACTGTACTAATTGATAGCATACCTAGTTATAACAGGTTGTACATTATCAAGTTGCTGATCATCCGACGATAAAACTCGTGTACATTCTAAAAATGTTCTACGACAGTCGTTCAAAAAATTCCTGGACGCCATCGCGTTCTCTACTCGACCAAATTACCTGCGCAAATAAACCCACATGGACTATTCCAAACACACCTTCACAACCGCGTCTAAGGCACGTGATAAATACGTAGCCCCAGAAACAGCCCACGTAAGGCCCACGTGACCACAACGTAAAGCCCATGTAAACACAACGTAGAGGCCATGTCACCACAACGTAGAGCCCATGTGACTAAAACGTAACCCCTACGTCAACAAGGGGTGGGTATATTGGCGGCCACCAATAGTATGGAGGTCCTAAACATCTAAACGTCTTAAGACGTCCAAAAGTTACGTGTTAACACGGCACATTTTATCGTGTTAAGACGTTAAAACGTCTTAAGACGTCAAAAAGTGACGTCTTAACACGGCATTTTTGTACGTCTTAAAACGTCCAAATTTGACGTGTTAACACGGACGTCATTCTAGACGTTTTGAGCCAAATGGCGTTCCATAAGACTGTGACGCCAGATGACGTCTTTTTTCCGACGTCTTCTGCACGTCGTGTATCGACGACCCCGGGACGTCCGGATAAGGGCCATTTCTAGTCCAAATGAAGTCTTGTGTAGGTCTTTTTTGCGTAAAACGTTGACTCCTTTTAGACATCGTTTTTATAAGCCTACCAACAGCTATTTCTAAATAGAGCTGTAATATCGAAGGAAATGCTTTCTTAAAACACAATTTCCATGGGGATTCATAGTTTCTGTGCACAACTAGTGCCATTTTAGAAGGTAGCATTTTGTCCTGGTAAATTTTCCTAGCTTCCTTTCCGTCGCAGCAGATAACTGGAAACGTATACAAAAGTGTAAGGTTCAAATCTGCTGAGCCTAACGAACTTCAGAAAGATGAACGGGAACAATAAACAGGTCCGCCACCTTCTGGCACCAGTTACACACGTTACAATTGTATATGCTTTACAAATAAATCACATGAATGGCATTTCCAATTTCTTTCCACCTTCATTTTTATTGATCACTGGCCAAAACGCCAACTTATAAAAGTAGTAATGTCTGTGGTAAATTCCATCCAATACGTGAGTAGCTAGCTAGCCTTTTGGCTAACGTTAAAACGTAACAAACCTTACAAAAATCCATTACAAAAGTACAAGGTAATGTGATTATATCTATTGATCTGTTACTACAACATATAAACATTTTAGGTTAATATTTTGAGGTTTGTTAAAGACCAGTTGTTAATGTTACCTTGAAATCGCCAGTAAATAACTGTAAAAAGTAACGGATTTCTTTTTAATTTAAACTCCTAAATGCGCGAGGCAACTCGCTCGAGCTTTTTATGTAGGCTCACTTTTGTATCATAGTCAATTGATTGTATTTAACATAATAGTTATACATAAATATTATATATAAACAAATATTTTGATAATACATACATTTTCTTATACGTGTCTACATTAAATAATGTATAATAATATGGATTTATTACAGTTCACAGGCTGCACCATTGAGGACATGGAGTTTTAGGTTGACGGAGTCGAGCAAAAGTGTTTATCGCCCAAAAGACAAATTTTCTCATACCGCTTTACTCAACATTTAGAAATGTTCATTAATATAAAAAAAACAAATATTATGTATCATGTACATTTCTGTACCCTTCTTAGACGTCTCCGTGACGTTGAAATTCCGACGTTCAAGTGTTTAACTGCATATCGACGTCCAAGTGGGGTCATAGTTAGACGTCCAAATAACGGACCTAGTTTGCACGTCGAGTAGAAGTCCAGAATTGGTCTTGGACCGACGGACGCAATATAGACTTGATCTGCACGTCCATAAGACGTCTAATGTTTAGTGGGTTCAAGGTCCATTTCAATATTTTCCAGCTTGATAAACATAATTCAGTTAAATATTGACACGCCGCGAGCGGCGCGAGGGTCCGCGCGGCGAAAATTACGTAATCGCTGAGGCTCCGCCCGTGCGCGAGTGCCTCGCGCGGTCGTGCACCTGTCGAATTTTGTAACTTCGCGCGTGCGCTGCGCTTCAGCGCGATCGACAAAGTCATGTTTGCAGGGTTCATACACCTATACAAGGTGGAATTAAAGCACTTGTACGGCACTTTCAAGGTCCATTTCAATATTTTCCAGCATGATAAACATAATTAAGTTAAATATTAATACATATACTCGAAATGATTCAAAATAATTCGCTTTTTTATCACATTATTTGATGGTTGTTTATTTTCAAAACGCTCAATCTTAACGTCTTCACGTTCTCTCATGTTTCGTCCTGGAATTACAAGAGGCTCGTATTTGTTAACGTAATTTCAACATTTTAATGTACTTTAGCCTAAATTCCAGCACTTTTCAAACCTGAAACACAAAGCAACATTAAAATGCGTCAGGTAAATGTTCATGAATATATATACAGATAAAAACGGTCTGCAAGCGAGTTAAATTTAATTAGTGGTCGGCCGTTATCGGCGTTAACGGCCCACCACTAATATATATACACATATTCACACGCACGCACACACACACAGCATAATTATATATGTATGTGTCTGTGTGTCCTCATTATTGCTGGCTATAAAATCGCATCACCGTGTCATACTTTAATGTCCTGCACTGATGAGCTGCGCGAGCCTCAGAATTGTTCGAATGGAGGCTGCGTTCGAATACCATTACAAGTTTGTTAGCCACCTAGCTCTCTCATATTTTTCCTTGTTCTTTCCTTAAGATTTTTTCGCATTAATAAAATGTTTGCCTACGTACAATACATCGAAGACGGAGTAAAAAATATTGTACATATTAAAGACATCAAAAACTTTGACCCAAAAAATACAGAAGACTATTCTGCAGTACACGCATACTGGATTCTGTGGAAAGGGGAGTTATTCGCTGGCCAAATCTTGATGCTAAAAGGTAAGTAGCTAACGTTTTTATAATACAGAATAATAGTATATCGTATAATAATAACAATTCAACATTTTGTTTGACGTACGACGTGAGTTAAACTTGTCGCTATCTGATACAATTTGGCTACAAGTTACCCGAACCGGGATCTACAAAACATTACCTGTCGCAGCGATCAAAATCGTCCGTGGTCTGTTCATTAAATGTTACTTTGATCTGTCTGTATGAAGCTGTCTACACTGTCAAGACTGGATATTAGTTAGCAGGTTGTGCTACTCGTGTTACCATTAAGAGGGTTACTCAGCAACATCATCTACGAACCTAATAAGACCTAATAAGCCTTTATATAGTTAGTTGTGTCGCGTGCGGTAGCCTGGCGACCATGGACCACCTTGCTCGTTAAAATATATTTATAAAACAAAAGACTTACCTTCTGCACCAACAGCCGATGCAACATCCCATGCGTTGTCTTTCATTTTTTACATTCTTATAATTAGTCTGGTCTGAGAATCATATTAGTTGATCAAGTTTAAAAGGGCACGATTTAACCGAAAGGCTGCCTTCTACCTGTTCTTGGGTAATACTTAACTGAGAATGTTGGTGGAGAACTTTTCACTTCCCTTTTGAGGACCAAAATGCCGCAAGCGCACTGACAATATCTGCTCTTTAATTATAATTAAACACGGAGGTCTGTAAACTGTGATTTTCATGTTTTAGCTGAGCCATTTGTATAAGACAAATACTGAACATTCAATGATTAAACTATCATTCTGGGTTCGACATTCAGCATGAAAAAGAAACTGAGCATAATATAAATGTTTGTATTAATTTTTTGTATATAAATTTTATATAATCATATATAAAAATTATAAGAGGGAAGACTTGAGTGTGCCTGACCAGTATTACGGTTTAAAGTGTTACATATTTTTCTTCACAGACACTTCTGAAGAAATAGAGGACATTCTAGGTGCAGGGAAAAGGATTCGGGTTCCAAAGTTACTGGAGAGAAATCCTGTGGAGAGCCAGAGAAACTCAGAAAGGAAAGAAATTGAAGATACTGCTGTAAGTATATATGTGCATGCATGCATATATATATATATATATATATATATATATATATATATATATATATATATATATATATATATGATAAGAGCAAGTGAGATGTTATGTGCTATTATTATTTGCAGATGTCACAAAAGGCAAGCATTATTGAGGGAAAGCGGGCCTCACTAATAGAAATTTTAAAAGAGCGGCAAAGCCAGAAAATAATCCAGCCACTGTGTGCCTCTAATAGTCAATCAAAGAGGCAGAGGATTCTGCTGGATGATGAAACATCTAGTGGCAGTGATGATGAATTAATTGCCAAATCTGAATTTGATGAATTAAAGAAGAAGCACACAGTACTTGGGCATAAATATCAAGAAGCCATTAGTGAACTGGAACAACTGAGAAAATTGAACACTGAACTCCAAAAGTGTTTGGTCTCCAAAATCCTTCCTGGTAAGTTTGTAACACTCACCCTTCTTTCCTAAAAGGCTGCCTCACAAAACACAAAACAATCGTTATCATTTTATCTAAACTGGAATTTAAAGCTGTACTATTTATTGAATGTAATGACAGTGAATTACATTTAAGGTCTCATTTATGTTATAGAGAATAACAGCCTTCCTGATTTTATGGACACCCCTCAAACAATTAGTAAGACCTTTCAGTTATACTGCTATTACTATTACTGTTGTTATTATATTTTGAACATTATCTGTTTTGCTTGAGAAGGTGTTTGTGATTTTGTTGCATATAACACTAACAGCTTGTTGCGTCTACCTATTGTCTAATAAAAAAGCCCTAGTTAATGTTCATTTAATCTGTGATACAAACTTGTACTGAAGATTTATTATCATTATATTATACATTTCAGGGCAATCCAACTTGTCACCCCCATTAAACACTTCTCAAGCAACAGTTGGTAAGTATATTGCTAATAAAACATGAATGACTTGGTTACACTTATACATTCATCCTATCTCTGATAAGAGATAAGAGACATGCACAATAATATTGTACTATTTAATCATTCTACAACTGTCATTTACCAAAAGTAAGGTAATAATTATTAAATTATTTTATATTTGCAGTAGAAATAAGCCAACAGAAAGAGCAAGCTTCAGAAGAAGAAAGGGTATTTTAGATTTAATTATAAATGTACAGTAATGGTGGTATTGTCTTTGATTATACTGATATGATTTACATATAATCGTGAAATAAAATAAAATTTCACACAGACGCACATTGGTGAAGGAATTTACATCAATACAAATCAGTGGAAGAGAGTCCAAGGAAACAGCAAGGACAGCTTGTTTGTGAAGGAGCTGGCAGTGTGCATTTGGGGCACAAACATTTTGGCCAACCGGAGTCTGGAGGGTAAAAGTTGTCCAACAACAAAGACAACCCCCAGGCCCCCTCTAACCCCTCACAAATTAAGAGCACTAAAAAGTAAGTAAGAATGTTGATAAAGAATACTAATCTGAAAATGATGGAGGATATTACTGCTGCATGAAATATTACATGTGTCTCTTTTGGACCAGGACACTTGAATTTTATTAAAATTTCTCAATGACCTGCTAATAATCTTATACATATCTTCTGTGCAAAATGTTGACATTTAATAAAACTGTTCATAATAATAGTCATGTGGCCTTTGAGCAGGTTATCTAGTCTTCATATAGGCTAGAAGTTTATACCTCACATTTAGGAGTTTAGCTCCTCTGAGAAGGCCTATACATGCAAGTAAATGATTTGTACTTTGTTTCAAGTAAATAGTTTTTGAAGTCTTTAGAAAACTATATGATTTTATTGTTGTGCAGTAACATGCATATTTTATGCATATTAAAGTTTTCTCATGACATTTTGCTTTATTTTGTTTTGTTAAAGATTGCTTCCAAAAGTGGCTCGAGACAAAAAACCTGGAAGAGTTCGAGCTAAGGACCAGAGCAGGAAAATTTGGACGTTATGTTACAGAAAAAATCCAAGACATCAACAAAAAACAAAAAAAACAAAATCAATAAGTACATGATTTGTTATTTGATAAAATTATATTACTTGTTTAAAATGTCGTTTGTACAAATAGCATTTTATTAAAGCAGCTGTTATAATAATTTCTCAGTAAATTAAGAAAAATAAATATTTTTGAGTTGTCTTTTAAAATTGTCTTTGTTTCTTGCCTATTTTGCAAACTGGTCTATTAACAGTAAAGCATAGGTGTTAGGGCAGGTGTGCACATGTTTAAACATTCCCTGCTTGTTTTAGTGTTGCTCTCCTCCAGCATGCCTAATTTAATTGTCATTTAGGAAAACATCAAAATGTTCCAGACAGAAAATCCACGACCATGGTTGAGGCACATTGTATAATATTCTGGTCACTTGACAGTTCTGCAACAAGCTATCAAAGGTTAATTGTAAATTTAAAATACTAGTTATTTTACAGAATACCAGGTACAAGCTGGTTTTGGACAGTAAAACCACCCACCAGCAACAAGATGGTTTAAGATGGTGTAACCAGCTATAAACCAGCTACCACCTATGAACCAGCTAACAGCTGGTTTTGAATGGTTTAACCAGCTACCAGCTACAAACCAGCTACCAGGTTCCAAAACACAGCTTAAGCTGGTCAAGCTGGTTAACCAGCTTGACCAGCTTAAGATGGTATGAGCTGGTTTTTCCAGCAGGGCAGACTTTAAGCTGGTTTATACTTGAAGCCTGGTTTATACTTGACGCGCCGCGAGCGGCGCGAGGGTCCGCGCGGCGAAAATGACGTAATCGCTGAGGCTCCGCCCGTGCGCGTGTGCCTCGCGCGCTGTCGCTGCACGAGGTCGTGCACCTCTCGAATTTTTCAACTTCGCGCGCGCGCCGCGCTTCAGCGCGATCGACAAAGTCATGTTTGCAGGGTTCATACACCTATACAAGGTGGAATTAAAGCACTTGTACGGCACTTTCAAGGTCCATTTCAATATTTTCCAGCATGATAAACATAATTAAGTTAAATATTGACACGCCGCGAGCGGCGCGAGGGTCCGCGCGGCGAAAATTACGTAATCGCTGAGGCTCCGCCCGTGCGCGAGTGCCTCGCGCGGTCGTGCACCTCTAGAATTTTGTAACTTCGCGCGCGCGCTGCGCTTCAGCGCGATCGACAAAGTCATGTTTGCAGGGTTCATACACCTATACAAGGTGGAATTAAAGCACTTGTACGGCACTTTCAAGGTCCATTTCAATATTTTCCAGCATGATAAACATAATTAAGTTAAATATTGACGCGCCGCGAGCGGCGAGGGTCCGCGCGGCGAAAATGACGTAATTGCTGAGGCTCCGCCCGTGCGCGAGTGCCTCGCGCGCTGTCGCTGCGCGAGGTCGTGCACCTCTCTAATTTTGCAACTTCCGCGCGCGCGCCGCGCTTCAGCGCCATCGACAAAGTCATGTTTGCAGGGTTCATACACCTATACAAGGTGGAATTAAAGCATTTGTACGGCACTTTCCCACTGCGCAAAGATACGTTGAAACGACGTCTTTTCCAAGTCATTTTTGCACGTCGGATTTTGGTCCCCTGAAGGTGCAGACTGTGACGCCAGATGACGTCTTTTTTCCGACGTCTTCTGCACGTCGTGTATCGACGACCCCGGGACGTCCGGATAAGGGCCATTTCTAGTCCAAATGAAGTCTTGTGTAGGTCTTTTTTGCGTAAAACGTTGACTCCTTTTAGACATCGTTTTTATAAGCCTACCAACAGCTATTTCTAAATAGAGCTGTAATATCGAAGGAAATGCTTTCTTAAAACACAATTTCCATGGGGATTCATAGTTTCTGTGCACAACTAGTGCCATTTTAGAAGGTAGCATTTTGTCCTGGTAAATTTTCCTAGCTTCCTTTCCGTCGCAGCAGATAACTGGAAACGTATACAAAAGTGTAAGGTTCAAATCTGCTGAGCCTAACGAACTTCAGAAAGATGAACGGGAACAATAAACAGGTCCGCCACCTTCTGGCACCAGTTACACACGTTACAATTGTATATGCTTTACAAATAAATCACATGAATGGCATTTCCAATTTCTTTCCACCTTCATTTTTATTGATCACTGGCCAAAACGCCAACTTATAAAAGTAGTAATGTCTGTGGTAAATTCCATCCAATACGTGAGTAGCTAGCTAGCCTTTTGGCTAACGTTAAAACGTAACAAACCTTACAAAAATCCATTACAAAAGTACAAGGTAATGTGATTATATCTATTGATCTGTTACTACAACATATAAACATTTTAGGTTAATATTTTGAGGTTTGTTAAAGACCAGTTGTTAATGTTACCTTGAAATCGCCAGTAAATAACTGTAAAAAGTAACGGATTTCTTTTTAATTTAAACTCCTAAATGCGCGAGGCAACTCGCTCGAGCTTTTTATGTAGGCTCACTTTTGTATCATAGTCAATTGATTGTATTTAACATAATAGTTATACATAAATATTATATATAAACAAATATTTTGATAATACATACATTTTCTTATACGTGTCTACATTAAATAATGTATAATAATATGGATTTATTACAGTTCACAGGCTGCACCATTGAGGACATGGAGTTTTAGGTTGACGGAGTCGAGCAAAAGTGTTTATCGCCCAAAAGACAAATTTTCTCATACCGCTTTACTCAACATTTAGAAATGTTCATTAATATAAAAAAAACAAATATTATGTATCATGTACATTTCTGTACCCTTCTTAGACGTCTCCGTGACGTTGAAATTCCGACGTTCAAGTGTTTAACTGCATATCGACGTCCAAGTGGGGTCATAGTTAGACGTCCAAATAACGGACCTAGTTTGCACGTCGAGTAGAAGTCCAGAATTGGTCTTGGACCGACGGACGCAATATAGACTTGATCTGCACGTCCATAAGACGTCTAATGTTTAGTGGGTTCAAGGTCCATTTCAATATTTTCCAGCTTGATAAACATAATTCAGTTAAATATTGACACGCCGCGAGCGGCGCGAGGGTCCGCGCGGCGAAAATTACGTAATCGCTGAGGCTCCGCCCGTGCGCGAGTGCCTCGCGCGGTCGTGCACCTGTCGAATTTTGTAACTTCGCGCGTGCGCTGCGCTTCAGCGCGATCGACAAAGTCATGTTTGCAGGGTTCATACACCTATACAAGGTGGAATTAAAGCACTTGTACGGCACTTTCAAGGTCCATTTCAATATTTTCCAGCATGATAAACATAATTAAGTTAAATATTAATACATATACTCGAAATGATTCAAAATAATTCGCTTTTTTATCACATTATTTGATGGTTGTTTATTTTCAAAACGCTCAATCTTAACGTCTTCACGTTCTCTCATGTTTCGTCCTGGAATTACAAGAGGCTCGTATTTGTTAACGTAATTTCAACATTTTAATGTACTTTAGCCTAAATTCCAGCACTTTTCAAACCTGAAACACAAAGCAACATTAAAATGCGTCAGGTAAATGTTCATGAATATATATACAGATAAAAACGGTCTGCAAGCGAGTTAAATTTAATTAGTGGTCGGCCGTTATCGGCGTTAACGGCCCACCACTAATATATATACACATATTCACACGCACGCACACACACACAGCATAATTATATATGTATGTGTCTGTGTGTCCTCATTATTGCTGGCTATAAAATCGCATCACCGTGTCATACTTTAATGTCCTGCACTGATGAGCTGCGCGAGCCTCAGAATTGTTCGAATGGAGGCTGCGTTCGAATACCATTACAAGTTTGTTAGCCACCTAGCTCTCTCATATTTTTCCTTGTTCTTTCCTTAAGATTTTTTCGCATTAATAAAATGTTTGCCTACGTACAATACATCGAAGACGGAGTAAAAAATATTGTACATATTAAAGACATCAAAAACTTTGACCCAAAAAATACAGAAGACTATTCTGCAGTACACGCATACTGGATTCTGTGGAAAGGGGAGTTATTCGCTGGCCAAATCTTGATGCTAAAAGGTAAGTAGCTAACGTTTTTATAATACAGAATAATAGTATATCGTATAATAATAACAATTCAACATTTTGTTTGACGTACGACGTGAGTTAAACTTGTCGCTATCTGATACAATTTGGCTACAAGTTACCCGAACCGGGATCTACAAAACATTACCTGTCGCAGCGATCAAAATCGTCCGTGGTCTGTTCATTAAATGTTACTTTGATCTGTCTGTATGAAGCTGTCTACACTGTCAAGACTGGATATTAGTTAGCAGGTTGTGCTACTCGTGTTACCATTAAGAGGGTTACTCAGCAACATCATCTACGAACCTAATAAGACCTAATAAGCCTTTATATAGTTAGTTGTGTCGCGTGCGGTAGCCTGGCGACCATGGACCACCTTGCTCGTTAAAATATATTTATAAAACAAAAGACTTACCTTCTGCACCAACAGCCGATGCAACATCCCATGCGTTGTCTTTCATTTTTTACATTCTTATAATTAGTCTGGTCTGAGAATCATATTAGTTGATCAAGTTTAAAAGGGCACGATTTAACCGAAAGGCTGCCTTCTACCTGTTCTTGGGTAATACTTAACTGAGAATGTTGGTGGAGAACTTTTCACTTCCCTTTTGAGGACCAAAATGCCGCAAGCGCACTGACAATATCTGCTCTTTAATTATAATTAAACACGGAGGTCTGTAAACTGTGATTTTCATGTTTTAGCTGAGCCATTTGTATAAGACAAATACTGAACATTCAATGATTAAACTATCATTCTGGGTTCGACATTCAGCATGAAAAAGAAACTGAGCATAATATAAATGTTTGTATTAATTTTTTGTATATAAATTTTATATAATCATATATAAAAATTATAAGAGGGAAGACTTGAGTGTGCCTGACCAGTATTACGGTTTAAAGTGTTACATATTTTTCTTCACAGACACTTCTGAAGAAATAGAGGACATTCTAGGTGCAGGGAAAAGGATTCGGGTTCCAAAGTTACTGGAGAGAAATCCTGTGGAGAGCCAGAGAAACTCAGAAAGGAAAGAAATTGAAGATACTGCTGTAAGTATATATGTGCATGCATGCATATATATATATATATATATATATATATATATATATATATATATATATATATATATATATATATATATATATATATATATATATATATGATAAGAGCAAGTGAGATGTTATGTGCTATTATTATTTGCAGATGTCACAAAAGGCAAGCATTATTGAGGGAAAGCGGGCCTCACTAATAGAAATTTTAAAAGAGCGGCAAAGCCAGAAAATAATCCAGCCACTGTGTGCCTCTAATAGTCAATCAAAGAGGCAGAGGATTCTGCTGGATGATGAAACATCTAGTGGCAGTGATGATGAATTAATTGCCAAATCTGAATTTGATGAATTAAAGAAGAAGCACACAGTACTTGGGCATAAATATCAAGAAGCCATTAGTGAACTGGAACAACTGAGAAAATTGAACACTGAACTCCAAAAGTGTTTGGTCTCCAAAATCCTTCCTGGTAAGTTTGTAACACTCACCCTTCTTTCCTAAAAGGCTGCCTCACAAAACACAAAACAATCGTTATCATTTTATCTAAACTGGAATTTAAAGCTGTACTATTTATTGAATGTAATGACAGTGAATTACATTTAAGGTCTCATTTATGTTATAGAGAATAACAGCCTTCCTGATTTTATGGACACCCCTCAAACAATTAGTAAGACCTTTCAGTTATACTGCTATTACTATTACTGTTGTTATTATATTTTGAACATTATCTGTTTTGCTTGAGAAGGTGTTTGTGATTTTGTTGCATATAACACTAACAGCTTGTTGCGTCTACCTATTGTCTAATAAAAAAGCCCTAGTTAATGTTCATTTAATCTGTGATACAAACTTGTACTGAAGATTTATTATCATTATATTATACATTTCAGGGCAATCCAACTTGTCACCCCCATTAAACACTTCTCAAGCAACAGTTGGTAAGTATATTGCTAATAAAACATGAATGACTTGGTTACACTTATACATTCATCCTATCTCTGATAAGAGATAAGAGACATGCACAATAATATTGTACTATTTAATCATTCTACAACTGTCATTTACCAAAAGTAAGGTAATAATTATTAAATTATTTTATATTTGCAGTAGAAATAAGCCAACAGAAAGAGCAAGCTTCAGAAGAAGAAAGGGTATTTTAGATTTAATTATAAATGTACAGTAATGGTGGTATTGTCTTTGATTATACTGATATGATTTACATATAATCGTGAAATAAAATAAAATTTCACACAGACGCACATTGGTGAAGGAATTTACATCAATACAAATCAGTGGAAGAGAGTCCAAGGAAACAGCAAGGACAGCTTGTTTGTGAAGGAGCTGGCAGTGTGCATTTGGGGCACAAACATTTTGGCCAACCGGAGTCTGGAGGGTAAAAGTTGTCCAACAACAAAGACAACCCCCAGGCCCCCTCTAACCCCTCACAAATTAAGAGCACTAAAAAGTAAGTAAGAATGTTGATAAAGAATACTAATCTGAAAATGATGGAGGATATTACTGCTGCATGAAATATTACATGTGTCTCTTTTGGACCAGGACACTTGAATTTTATTAAAATTTCTCAATGACCTGCTAATAATCTTATACATATCTTCTGTGCAAAATGTTGACATTTAATAAAACTGTTCATAATAATAGTCATGTGGCCTTTGAGCAGGTTATCTAGTCTTCATATAGGCTAGAAGTTTATACCTCACATTTAGGAGTTTAGCTCCTCTGAGAAGGCCTATACATGCAAGTAAATGATTTGTACTTTGTTTCAAGTAAATAGTTTTTGAAGTCTTTAGAAAACTATATGATTTTATTGTTGTGCAGTAACATGCATATTTTATGCATATTAAAGTTTTCTCATGACATTTTGCTTTATTTTGTTTTGTTAAAGATTGCTTCCAAAAGTGGCTCGAGACAAAAAACCTGGAAGAGTTCGAGCTAAGGACCAGAGCAGGAAAATTTGGACGTTATGTTACAGAAAAAATCCAAGACATCAACAAAAAACAAAAAAAACAAAATCAATAAGTACATGATTTGTTATTTGATAAAATTATATTACTTGTTTAAAATGTCGTTTGTACAAATAGCATTTTATTAAAGCAGCTGTTATAATAATTTCTCAGTAAATTAAGAAAAATAAATATTTTTGAGTTGTCTTTTAAAATTGTCTTTGTTTCTTGCCTATTTTGCAAACTGGTCTATTAA
This sequence comes from Brachyhypopomus gauderio, assembly GCF_052324685.1. Lineage (NCBI taxonomy): Eukaryota > Metazoa > Chordata > Actinopteri > Gymnotiformes > Hypopomidae > Brachyhypopomus > Brachyhypopomus gauderio. Next base: position 78,731 of record NW_027507177.1, read on the forward strand.
CAGTAAAGCATAGGTGTTAGGGCAGGTGTGCACATGTTTAAACATTCCCTGCTTGTTTTAGTGTTGCTCTCCTCCAGCATGCCTAATTTAATTGTCATTTAGGAAAACATCAAAATGTTCCAGACAGAAAATCCACGACCATGGTTGAGGCACATTGTATAATATTCTGGTCACTTGACAGTTCTGCAACAAGCTATCAAAGGTTAATTGTAAATTTAAAATACTAGTTATTTTACAGAATACCAGGTACAAGCTGGTTTTGGACAGTAAAACCACCCACCAGCAACAAGATGGTTTAAGATGGTGTAACCAGCTATAAACCAGCTACCACCTATGAACCAGCTAACAGCTGGTTTTGAATGGTTTAACCAGCTACCAGCTACAAACCAGCTACCAGGTTCCAAAACACAGCTTAAGCTGGTCAAGCTGGTTAACCAGCTTGACCAGCTTAAGATGGTATGAGCTGGTTTTTCCAGCAGGGCAGACTTTAAGCTGGTTTATACTTGAAGCCTGGTTTATACTTGACGCGCCGCGAGCGGCGCGAGGGTCCGCGCGGCGAAAATGACGTAATCGCTGAGGCTCCGCCCGTGCGCGTGTGCCTCGCGCGCTGTCGCTGCACGAGGTCGTGCACCTCTCGAATTTTTCAACTTCGCGCGCGCGCCGCGCTTCAGCGCGATCGACAAAGTCATGTTTGCAGGGTTCATACACCTATACAAGGTGGAATTAAAGCACTTGTACGGCACTTTCAAGGTCCATTTCAATATTTTCCAGCATGATAAACATAATTAAGTTAAATATTGACACGCCGCGAGCGGCGCGAGGGTCCGCGCGGCGAAAATTACGTAATCGCTGAGGCTCCGCCCGTGCGCGAGTGCCTCGCGCGGTCGTGCACCTCTAGAATTTTGTAACTTCGCGCGCGCGCTGCGCTTCAGCGCGATCGACAAAGTCATGTTTGCAGGGTTCATACACCTATACAAGGTGGAATTAAAGCACTTGTACGGCACTTTCAAGGTCCATTTCAATATTTTCCAGCATGATAAACATAATTAAGTTAAATATTGACGCGCCGCGAGCGGCGAGGGTCCGCGCGGCGAAAATGACGTAATTGCTGAGGCTCCGCCCGTGCGCGAGTGCCTCGCGCGCTGTCGCTGCGCGAGGTCGTGCACCTCTCTAATTTTGCAACTTCCGCGCGCGCGCCGCGCTTCAGCGCCATCGACAAAGTCATGTTTGCAGGGTTCATACACCTATACAAGGTGGAATTAAAGCATTTGTACGGCACTTTCCCACTGCGCAAAGATACGTTGAAACGACGTCTTTTCCAAGTCATTTTTGCACGTCGGATTTTGGTCCCCTGAAGGTGCAGACTGTGACGCCAGATGACGTCTTTTTTCCGACGTCTTCTGCACGTCGTGTATCGACGACCCCGGGACGTCCGGATAAGGGCCATTTCTAGTCCAAATGAAGTCTTGTGTAGGTCTTTTTTGCGTAAAACGTTGACTCCTTTTAGACATCGTTTTTATAAGCCTACCAACAGCTATTTCTAAATAGAGCTGTAATATCGAAGGAAATGCTTTCTTAAAACACAATTTCCATGGGGATTCATAGTTTCTGTGCACAACTAGTGCCATTTTAGAAGGTAGCATTTTGTCCTGGTAAATTTTCCTAGCTTCCTTTCCGTCGCAGCAGATAACTGGAAACGTATACAAAAGTGTAAGGTTCAAATCTGCTGAGCCTAACGAACTTCAGAAAGATGAACGGGAACAATAAACAGGTCCGCCACCTTCTGGCACCAGTTACACACGTTACAATTGTATATGCTTTACAAATAAATCACATGAATGGCATTTCCAATTTCTTTCCACCTTCATTTTTATTGATCACTGGCCAAAACGCCAACTTATAAAAGTAGTAATGTCTGTGGTAAATTCCATCCAATACGTGAGTAGCTAGCTAGCCTTTTGGCTAACGTTAAAACGTAACAAACCTTACAAAAATCCATTACAAAAGTACAAGGTAATGTGATTATATCTATTGATCTGTTACTACAACATATAAACATTTTAGGTTAATATTTTGAGGTTTGTTAAAGACCAGTTGTTAATGTTACCTTGAAATCGCCAGTAAATAACTGTAAAAAGTAACGGATTTCTTTTTAATTTAAACTCCTAAATGCGCGAGGCAACTCGCTCGAGCTTTTTATGTAGGCTCACTTTTGTATCATAGTCAATTGATTGTATTTAACATAATAGTTATACATAAATATTATATATAAACAAATATTTTGATAATACATACATTTTCTTATACGTGTCTACATTAAATAATGTATAATAATATGGATTTATTACAGTTCACAGGCTGCACCATTGAGGACATGGAGTTTTAGGTTGACGGAGTCGAGCAAAAGTGTTTATCGCCCAAAAGACAAATTTTCTCATACCGCTTTACTCAACATTTAGAAATGTTCATTAATATAAAAAAAACAAATATTATGTATCATGTACATTTCTGTACCCTTCTTAGACGTCTCCGTGACGTTGAAATTCCGACGTTCAAGTGTTTAACTGCATATCGACGTCCAAGTGGGGTCATAGTTAGACGTCCAAATAACGGACCTAGTTTGCACGTCGAGTAGAAGTCCAGAATTGGTCTTGGACCGACGGACGCAATATAGACTTGATCTGCACGTCCATAAGACGTCTAATGTTTAGTGGGTTCAAGGTCCATTTCAATATTTTCCAGCTTGATAAACATAATTCAGTTAAATATTGACACGCCGCGAGCGGCGCGAGGGTCCGCGCGGCGAAAATTACGTAATCGCTGAGGCTCCGCCCGTGCGCGAGTGCCTCGCGCGGTCGTGCACCTGTCGAATTTTGTAACTTCGCGCGTGCGCTGCGCTTCAGCGCGATCGACAAAGTCATGTTTGCAGGGTTCATACACCTATACAAGGTGGAATTAAAGCACTTGTACGGCACTTTCAAGGTCCATTTCAATATTTTCCAGCATGATAAACATAATTAAGTTAAATATTAATACATATACTCGAAATGATTCAAAATAATTCGCTTTTTTATCACATTATTTGATGGTTGTTTATTTTCAAAACGCTCAATCTTAACGTCTTCACGTTCTCTCATGTTTCGTCCTGGAATTACAAGAGGCTCGTATTTGTTAACGTAATTTCAACATTTTAATGTACTTTAGCCTAAATTCCAGCACTTTTCAAACCTGAAACACAAAGCAACATTAAAATGCGTCAGGTAAATGTTCATGAATATATATACAGATAAAAACGGTCTGCAAGCGAGTTAAATTTAATTAGTGGTCGGCCGTTATCGGCGTTAACGGCCCACCACTAATATATATACACATATTCACACGCACGCACACACACACAGCATAATTATATATGTATGTGTCTGTGTGTCCTCATTATTGCTGGCTATAAAATCGCATCACCGTGTCATACTTTAATGTCCTGCACTGATGAGCTGCGCGAGCCTCAGAATTGTTCGAATGGAGGCTGCGTTCGAATACCATTACAAGTTTGTTAGCCACCTAGCTCTCTCATATTTTTCCTTGTTCTTTCCTTAAGATTTTTTCGCATTAATAAAATGTTTGCCTACGTACAATACATCGAAGACGGAGTAAAAAATATTGTACATATTAAAGACATCAAAAACTTTGACCCAAAAAATACAGAAGACTATTCTGCAGTACACGCATACTGGATTCTGTGGAAAGGGGAGTTATTCGCTGGCCAAATCTTGATGCTAAAAGGTAAGTAGCTAACGTTTTTATAATACAGAATAATAGTATATCGTATAATAATAACAATTCAACATTTTGTTTGACGTACGACGTGAGTTAAACTTGTCGCTATCTGATACAATTTGGCTACAAGTTACCCGAACCGGGATCTACAAAACATTACCTGTCGCAGCGATCAAAATCGTCCGTGGTCTGTTCATTAAATGTTACTTTGATCTGTCTGTATGAAGCTGTCTACACTGTCAAGACTGGATATTAGTTAGCAGGTTGTGCTACTCGTGTTACCATTAAGAGGGTTACTCAGCAACATCATCTACGAACCTAATAAGACCTAATAAGCCTTTATATAGTTAGTTGTGTCGCGTGCGGTAGCCTGGCGACCATGGACCACCTTGCTCGTTAAAATATATTTATAAAACAAAAGACTTACCTTCTGCACCAACAGCCGATGCAACATCCCATGCGTTGTCTTTCATTTTTTACATTCTTATAATTAGTCTGGTCTGAGAATCATATTAGTTGATCAAGTTTAAAAGGGCACGATTTAACCGAAAGGCTGCCTTCTACCTGTTCTTGGGTAATACTTAACTGAGAATGTTGGTGGAGAACTTTTCACTTCCCTTTTGAGGACCAAAATGCCGCAAGCGCACTGACAATATCTGCTCTTTAATTATAATTAAACACGGAGGTCTGTAAACTGTGATTTTCATGTTTTAGCTGAGCCATTTGTATAAGACAAATACTGAACATTCAATGATTAAACTATCATTCTGGGTTCGACATTCAGCATGAAAAAGAAACTGAGCATAATATAAATGTTTGTATTAATTTTTTGTATATAAATTTTATATAATCATATATAAAAATTATAAGAGGGAAGACTTGAGTGTGCCTGACCAGTATTACGGTTTAAAGTGTTACATATTTTTCTTCACAGACACTTCTGAAGAAATAGAGGACATTCTAGGTGCAGGGAAAAGGATTCGGGTTCCAAAGTTACTGGAGAGAAATCCTGTGGAGAGCCAGAGAAACTCAGAAAGGAAAGAAATTGAAGATACTGCTGTAAGTATATATGTGCATGCATGCATATATATATATATATATATATATATATATATATATATATATATATATATATATATATATATATATATATATATATATATATATATATATATATATATATATATGATAAGAGCAAGTGAGATGTTATGTGCTATTATTATTTGCAGATGTCACAAAAGGCAAGCATTATTGAGGGAAAGCGGGGCCTCACTAATAGAAATTTTAAAAGAGCGGCAAAGCCAGAAAATAATCCAGCCACTGTGTGCCTCTAATAGTCAATCAAAGAGGCAGAGGATTCTGCTGGATGATGAAACATCTAGTGGCAGTGATGATGAATTAATTGCCAAATCTGAATTTGATGAATTAAAGAAGAAGCACACAGTACTTGGGCATAAATATCAAGAAGCCATTAGTGAACTGGAACAACTGAGAAAATTGAACACTGAACTCCAAAAGTGTTTGGTCTCCAAAATCCTTCCTGGTAAGTTTGTAACACTCACCCTTCTTTCCTAAAAGGCTGCCTCACAAAACACAAAACAATCGTTATCATTTTATCTAAACTGGAATTTAAAGCTGTACTATTTATTGAATGTAATGACAGTGAATTACATTTAAGGTCTCATTTATGTTATAGAGAATAACAGCCTTCCTGATTTTATGGACACCCCTCAAACAATTAGTAAGACCTTTCAGTTATACTGCTATTACTATTACTGTTGTTATTATATTTTGAACATTATCTGTTTTGCTTGAGAAGGTGTTTGTGATTTTGTTGCATATAACACTAACAGCTTGTTGCGTCTACCTATTGTCTAATAAAAAAGCCCTAGTTAATGTTCATTTAATCTGTGATACAAACTTGTACTGAAGATTTATTATCATTATATTATACATTTCAGGGCAATCCAACTTGTCACCCCCATTAAACACTTCTCAAGCAACAGTTGGTAAGTATATTGCTAATAAAACATGAATGACTTGGTTACACTTATACATTCATCCTATCTCTGATAAGAGATAAGAGACATGCACAATAATATTGTACTATTTAATCATTCTACAACTGTCATTTACCAAAAGTAAGGTAATAATTATTAAATTATTTTATATTTGCAGTAGAAATAAGCCAACAGAAAGAGCAAGCTTCAGAAGAAGAAAGGGTATTTTAGATTTAATTATAAATGTACAGTAATGGTGGTATTGTCTTTGATTATACTGATATGATTTACATATAATCGTGAAATAAAATAAAATTTCACACAGACGCACATTGGTGAAGGAATTTACATCAATACAAATCAGTGGAAGAGAGTCCAAGGAAACAGCAAGGACAGCTTGTTTGTGAAGGAGGCTGGCAGTGTGCATTTGGGGCACAAACATTTTGGCCAACCGGAGTCTGGAGGGTAAAAGTTGTCCAACAACAAAGACAACCCCCAGGCCCCCTCTAACCCCTCACAAATTAAGAGCACTAAAAAGTAAGTAAGAATGTTGATAAAGAATACTAATCTGAAAATGATGGAGGATATTACTGCTGCATGAAATATTACATGTGTCTCTTTTGGACCAGGACACTTGAATTTTATTAAAATTTCTCAATGACCTGCTAATAATCTTATACATATCTTCTGTGCAAAATGTTGACATTTAATAAAACTGTTCATAATAATAGTCATGTGGCCTTTGAGCAGGTTATCTAGTCTTCATATAGGCTAGAAGTTTATACCTCACATTTAGGAGTTTAGCTCCTCTGAGAAGGCCTATACATGCAAGTAAATGATTTGTACTTTGTTTCAAGTAAATAGTTTTTGAAGTCTTTAGAAAAACTATATGATTTTATTGTTGTGCAGTAACATGCATATTTTATGCATATTAAAGTTTTCTCATGACATTTTGCTTTATTTTGTTTTGTTAAAGATTGCTTCCAAAAGTGGCTCGAGACAAAAAAACCTGGAAGAGTTCGAGCTAAGGACCAGAGCAGGAAAATTTGGACGTTATGTTACAGAAAAAATCCAAGACATCAACAAAAAACAAAAAAAACAAATCAATAAGTACATGATTTGTTATTTGATAAAATTATATTACTTGTTTAAAATGTCGTTTGTACAAATAGCATTTTATTAAAGCAGCTGTTATAATAATTTCTCAGTAAATTAAGAAAAATA